>NW_027282811.1:107500-143755 GCF_046629955.1 Centroberyx affinis
AGTCTGGTCTATACAGATGGGTTCCTACATGGAGAACTGGCTGCCCTATTGATTAGATGAGGTCTCAGCTCAGTTGTGATTTAAAGGATATAAAATTGGTGCATTGCAGTTACACAAGGCACAGCAAGAGTTGGTGTAGATAATTATCTTTACATAAGCACTGTAGCAAGAACAATTTTAGATGCTTTACTGGAGTGCTTCACTTTTAAGTAAATCTAGAATTTGAATGCAGACTTCTGCAATTTAAGTCATAGATGTTAATGCACCAAAGATGGAACATCATCAGTAAAATATCAAGCCTATCAAGTTCTTTCACTAATAATACTCATGTTTGAGTGGTAGATTTTTACCAGATGGCTCTATCTACCAAAGGATTTGTGTACTGTATCAGTTTAGGATGTTACGAAAACAAAAGTGTGTCTTTTCATTTTACTTCGAGATCACCCTGTATTTTAGAGTCTCATATCATTTATCCCTTCTGGTGTCCTTTTTCTTCTCTAGTCTGAAAATACAAATTACACCTGAGATAAGCCCAAATGTCTCCAATGCATTCCTGTTCCTAAATGCACCATGCATATAAGAACAGCAATGACAAAAGCAGCAGGCATCGATGTGTCTTGCTTGGTTCAACACATTTGTGTTACTCCTCCACAAAAGACATTAGTGTAATAGTGTGTTAGTAGCACAATGACGTGGTGTGAAGAAAACACGTGTTGCCCAAAATTAGACACAAAGATGCGCTGAAAATGATACATCCTGAGTTTACCCGTTTACACCTGTGTAAGTTCATTTGTGTAGTCAATACACGAAGACATTAACCAATGATAAAAATACAAATCAATCGAATTTCATGAGGTCAAAACATTTTAATTTAAAAAAAAAAAAAAGCAAAAACTGTCATTTGTAAGAACAGCAGCCCTCCAATTTGTCCCCTTCCTGTCAACCACAGATCACATTTCACACTCACACACATTCACTCTCTCGCACAATGTGATAGACTAGCACTGCACCTTTGGAACAAAAACATGCAGACTGATTTGCGAAAATTAACAGACACATCCCAGATAATACAATCCAGTGTAGCATGAATGCAGCCTGTACGCTAAAGGATCTGGTTCAACTTAAAAGGTGCTTACAAGGGCTCTCATAGCAATCAAACATATTCAGTACAGTATGCTCGTTATTCAGTATTTTCAGCCTAGAACGGCACACAGGGATGTGATCAAGACGAACTGAAAAAAATCTAAACAAAACAGAAAATACATGGAGGGACAGTTCATCTATTTACAAATTAATCAAAGGGGGCAGAGAAACGGTAATTCCTACTTTAGAAGGAAGCAATCACATCCCTGAGTACAGCGTTTGTTACTCCTATCATTTCGACTCACTGCAGTTTTATCAGTTAATATCAAGTCCTTTCTGCCAGGCTCCAGGTTGACCACAATAACGAGGAACAGGAACAGTCCTGGGTTTCCCTGACCCAACGTGACCAAAGAGGGTTCACACAGAAAAAGAGAAAGAAACCCCAGTGCTGGGCGAACTGCTGCATCCAGGCACAACAAAGTACCATGTACGTTTGGAGAACTGCAGTAAATTAAGGGTTAGAATAACAGCCAGACAAACCTCCCCCAGTCTCTTTCAAGGTCATGGACATTCAAAGTGCCACTTCATCCATTCCCTGCTGCATCTAAGTGGCACAAGGAGGAGCATGCCAACGTTGGCTGGCATTTCTAAATGCATCATCACTCCTGAACACAGGAAGGCAGATGTTAGCCAACAGCCTTAACTTAGACCGTTAACTACTGCTAGTTAGCACACAGTCTGATCCTCTGCTCTCTCCACCTTTTCTTCTCCTTCCTCCGCATCCTTCTCTTTGTTCTTTTTATGTTTCTTTTTCTTGTGTTTGTGTTTGTGCTCCTTGTGCTCTGCTTCTCCCTCTTGGGTGATGTGCTTCTTGTGCTTTTTGTGTTTTTTATGCTTCTTGTGTTTCTTCTTCTTCTTGTCTGCCGTGGTGGTGGTGGTGGTTGCCGAGCCGCTGCGGTTGCTATGGGCAGGGCTGTGGGAGCCAACACTGAGGGAGGGGCTGGGGCTGTCGCTCCCTCCTCTCTCTGGCTCCGAGCCCTCTCCCTCGCTGTAGTCTGGGACGAAGGCCGCCTCGTCGGTCTCACGGCCCAGGTCCGAACACAAACGCTGTCTCCTGGGCTCCGGGCCGCGACTCTCCTCTCTTCCTCCTCCACCTCTCCCCTCTGCTGCTCTCTCCTCCTTCCCCATCACTCCTCTCGCCTCTTCTCTTCCTCCTCCTCTCCCTTCCTCCCTCCCTACTCCTCTTCCCTCCTCCCTCACTCCAACTCTCCCTTCTTCTCTTACTCCTCTCCCCTCCTCCCTCACCACTTTAGTCCTGGTTGATTTGACAGAATCTGCTTTTGCCACCCTGACACCTTTACCCTCTTCCCTTGGTGCTCTCCCTTTCTTCTCCTCCCGCACTACCCCTCTCTTCTCCTCCCTCGTTCCATCTCGCCCTTCACTCCGGATGGGTTTAGGTGCTTCAGGCTGCACCTCTCTGCCTCGGCCCCTGGGCGGCAATGGCGAAGGCTCTCTCTCCTTGGATGTGCCCACTCCGTTCTCCTGCCCCTCTTCGTCGTCTTCTCTCTCCCACTTGGAGCGAGGAGGCGGCTGAATGACGGTCTCCTGTCTGTCCAGGCTGGGTGCTGGGCTGAGGCTGGGGCTGTGGTCACGGCTGTTTGCAGGGCTACACGGCGGCTGCTCTGTGGGTTTAGAGCCTACTCCCTTCTGGTCTTGGTCAGAGTCTCGCCTCGTCTCTTCAGCTGACTTACTGCTGGAACATAACAGCACAGACATGTTTATGGTAATCATAGAGCATACCTGGCAACTACTATAACATTCCTATTACAATCTATAGGCTATAAGTAACACTAGCATAACAGACTCACCTAGTGGAGCCCGGGACATGGCGTGTCAGGGCTTTGCGACTGATTCTGGATTTGCTCTTCACTGCAGACTCCTCACCGTCTTTCACTGCTAGAAGAGGAGGAGGGAGAAAGGGAAAGGCTGGTTTAATCAATGTTCACTAAATTAGATTGCACAAGACAAAATTAAAGTTATCTCCACTTCACACGCATGTGCACACATACAGCCAATCCAATTACCTTCTCTGTGAGCAGCAGCTGGCTTCTCTCCTGAGGACACACTTCTCTCTGATCTGTCCCTGGATACACCCCTGGGACAGAGGGGGAAATAATTACATACATTGGTGACTACGTTTACAGATAAAGCAGCACATCACTTAAGCTATCATGACTATGAATGTTGGTTAGACACACAGAAGTGAGACAAATGTAGCACACCTGTCAGGTTTGGCAGCTCTTTCTGACCCTTCTCCTCCTCTCTCCTTGGAAGCAGAGCTTGGTTTCTCCTGTTGGTCCACTGGTCTCTTGGTGATGGCTGATCTCTCTCCAATGGTCATCTTCTCCAGAGAGACAGACCTCCCTCCTCCTGCACCACTACTACCACCAGCTGCAGCACTGGAGTTCTTTCTTTCCGTCCTCACAGACCTCTCTCCTTCTGCAGCATCTCTCTCCACCGTCACCGCTACCTTCGGCATGCACAGCCCCAACACCCTATCCCTCTCTCTATCTGACCCTGGAGCTCTATCCCTCTCTCTATCTGACCCTGGAGCTCTATCCCTCTCTCTGTCCGATCCAGAAGCTCTGTCCCTCTCTCTGTCTGATCCAGAAGCTCTGTCCCTCTCTCTGTCCGATCCAGAAGCTCTGTCCCTCTCTCTGTCCGACCCTGAAGCTCTGTCCCTCTCTCTGTCCCATCCCGAGGTTCTGTCCCGCTCTCTCTCTGAGGCTGGCACTCTCTCCCCAGCACTCCCGGGTCTCTCTCTGGAGCCTCCTCTCTCCCCAGACGCCGATCGCTCTCTCCTTCCAGTTCCCTCAGCTGTTCTGGTGGGTCTGTCTCCTCCGGAGGTGCTGACGGGAGCGGATCGGTCTGAGGTGGAGCTCGTCTTCTCGGGCACTGCGGGTGCTCTGTCCGAGGGTGGCGTCTCCACACTGCCCTTCCTCCCCAGCTCTCTGTTCAGCTTGATCCTCCTCTGGGCCAGAGGCTTCACCTGAAGGAGGAGGGGAAAAACAGAGGTGCAATCAGATACACAACAAATGCAGTTTCTGTACAGTCTCAGGATACATTTGTGGTGATGAACTTTAGTCATCTGAATACAAGAAAAGAATTGTGAGAGTTAATGAAATGAAAAATTCTATGAAACTTTACCACTAAAGTGTGAAAATTCATAGTTAAGTTACATTTTGACAATCCTAGAACGCGTACTTCCTTTTATTCATTACATACTGATCAAAATGATGACGTTTGATATATAGTAAATTAGTCAAGTGTCTCACCCCTGACTGATTGACGTGAATTTGCCTCTTGATCTATCACAACAACGATGTGGTAAAAGGCAGGGAAAAAATGTGGGAAAAAGCAGGAAAATGGTAATCTGATTATATATAAATTAGAAACGTGGAATCCTATGCCAAAGTCACATCCCTGATTATAGTATAAAATGATCTGCTACACACTGTTGATAACCTGCATAAAACTTGTGTCTTCTAGTACTTCCTATGACTGCTTAACCACCAGGGAGCGTCGGTCCTACCTGAAGGTCCATGAGAGGTCTGATGGACCCTCGCTCTGCCTCTCCTCGGCCCATCTCACGGCTCCCTGGAATGGGAAGAAGGCCTGGCCTCTCCGAGGTAGGTGGGACTCTCTGGAGCTGGGGCTGAAGAGGGATGTGTGGGTGAGAGAGGACATCCCCTCCACCCCCCGTCCCTTCTATTCTCCTCAGCTTGCCAGGTGGAGGCCCCAGTATGGAGCCCCGGTCCTCTCCTATCCTCCTGCGTTTGTCCACGGGGGAGGGGGGGCGATGGATGAGTGGGAGTCCATGTTGGTGGGGGAGTGGAAGGAGACCGCCGCTCTGGGGGAGATCTCGTCTCCCCCGAATGTCAGGGGCGGATCGAGGGCCGTCATGGAGAGTGGGATGGGGGAGAGGCAGGGTCCGGGAGGACAGTGGAGGGGTCTTAAGCAGCGCAGTCCTCACAGTGGAGCTTTTCCCCTTGTCCTTCTTCAGGGCGGCAGAGTTGGGGGCATCCTCTGGTCTGGCCTTGGTAGTCTTTAAGGGTTTAGCGACAGAGGAAGAGGACGAGGATTCCCTCTTTTTGGGCAGTACTCCATCTCCCGTCTTTTTTTTCACCTTGTCACCTTTTACCTTTGCCCCCTCTGTCTTTCCTTTAACTTTTACCTTCTGACCCTTCTCCTTCTTGCTCTTGTCTGATTGGGTCTTTCCTGATTTGGCTGTGGTTTTACCAGGTACAGCAGTGCTTTTAGAAGTTGGAGCCTTGGTGGTCGCAGTGCCCGTTGAAGGCTTAGAGGAGATAGGAGGTGTTTTGGTAAGTGTGGGGAGCTCGTCCATTGGCTCGTCTCTGACCGGTGTAGCATCACCTCTGTCCATCGATTGGTGCGATGGCTCTGGCTCCTCCCCACTCTTCTTCTTCTTTACTTTCTTGGGCTTTAAGATTTTAGTGCTGGGCTTGGTCCCTGAAGAGGAAGAGGATGGAGGGTGGTGGTGAGGTGGGGCTCCTCTTTCTTCTCTGCCTCTCCTTCCCCTCCCCTGGGGGGAGTAATCTCTGGACAATGGGGAGAGCCTGTCTCTCTCCCTTTCCCTGCTGCCGCGACCTCTGTGATGCAGTGATGCATGTTGGTTGTCATAGTCTTTGTAGTACTTGTTGTACCAGTCTCTGTACTGCCTCTCCCACTGTCGATAGCTGTCTCTTTCCCAGCGTTCATGGCCTCCAGGAGTTAACTCGCGACCTTGACCCTTCAGTTCGTAGGGCGGCGGCTCTCGAGGAGGTGGCTTTCTGCCACCAGGGCTGCGGCTCCGGTACCCCCCAGGAGAGCGAGACCGTGACCTGGACCTGTAGGTTCCTCCTCCTCCTCCTCCTCCTCCTCCTCCTCCTCCTCCTCCTCCTTCCCCTCCCTCCCAGCCTCCTCCCCGATAGGGGGGAGGAGATCGTGGTGAGCCTGAGCGCCGATACCCATAAGACCTTGAACGAGAACGTGACCGCGTACGTGAGCGTCCATAACTGCGGCCATTGCGTCGAGAAAAAGGGGAGCGGGGGTAAGACCTGCCACGGGAGCGTGAACGGGATCGGGATCGACTGGGGGAATAAGAGTAAGACCTGGATCTGGATCTAGATCTGGAGTAGGGAGAGCGGCTGAATGGAGAGCGACTGTACGACCTGGACCTAGAGAGAAAGATGGTAGAGAAACAAAGGGGGGGGGGGGGAGCAGATTATATGTAAAATGCACCAGTAGGCTGGAAGTATGTACATGTAATACATGTAAGAACTGAATTGGCAAGTTTGGAATGCCTGTACTTGGATGTCTGGGGTTGTGTGTTGGTTATGCAAATACAGTTACCTAGAATAGGACCGTCTTCGTCTCTTTGGTGCATTTCTGTACTTCATAAGCTCTTTGTGGAAGTCTTTAGTGAACTCATCCAGTTTTGATGTAACTCTGGTGATACAGAGACAGACCACGTTTCAAAATCCACCACATTCCTTGGTTTTAGAGATTAATTAATTCATAATCCCATCCCTGAATAAAGATAAAGATCCAAACAAAAGTAATAATAACTCACTCATCCTGATGGTGGTGCCGCTGCCTGTAGAAATCTTCCTTGGAGAGGGGGGGCTGGGAGAGGGAGGGGGGCAGCGGGCCAATCGGGGGCTGTGCACCAGGGGGAACCCAAGGAGGGTTGACCCCTGGTGGTCCAGGGACATAGACAGGCTGGGGCTGGTAACTGACTGCAGGTGGAGGGACATGGCCGGGGCCAGAGGAGTAGGGAGGGGGGTAGGACTGCGGGGGTAGTGGGTACAGGGAAGGCGCCGGGTAGACTGGAGGAGCAGGACCAGGAGGTGGAACTGTCTGGAGGTGAGGGGGAGGGTGCTCTCCTCGAGGTCTGTAAGGCCTGGCAAAGATGTAGTGACAGAGAGAGACGGAGAGACAGACACTTGTGAGATTGACACATAGTGATAAAAACTCTTAACAGATCAGACAGCCTCGTAGACAAGCCTTACCTGTCCCAGTGTCTGCCTCCCCCTCTGTGAGTGTGGTGCGTCCTTGGCTGGTGAGCTGATGGAGCGGGGAGACAAGTTACTTGTTTAGCCGTTGAATATCTTTCCTTCAAGTTTAACTAAGTAAAACAACCAAAAGTGAACCTCTTACCTGAGGGATGAGGGGGCCTTGAAGGTGGTGGATGTCCAATCACAGGTACATGGTAGCCCTGTGGGACCAATTGGGGTGAGAAAAACGTAGGTAAAAAGTCGACTGCTCTAGATACAGTGTTAGTGGTCAGTGACACGTTTTGACAAACCAGACAGCCAATATTCAGGTCAAGAAGAGTGGCTCACCTGGTGTCCACTGTCAGAGGTTCCAGAAGAGTCTGGTGTCACATTAGGCTCCGGCTCAGTCTCACTAAACATATAAACACACACACACAGCATCACCAATAATCCTTAGCAATCCTGGTTATTTTCAACTACCTTTCACTGCACTGAGTTTATGTAGGTATATAACCTCTTAGAGCAAACTCACCCTGGTGGAGGCGGTTCACTCTGACTGGCTGAGTGCATAGGAGAATGGTGGTCAAGGGCAGGCGCAGGCGCAGGCACAGGTGTAGGTGTAGGTGCAGGTGCAGGCGCTGGCAAAACCTCTTGTCCCTCAACAGGGGGAGTAGCCACAGGCTGAGTAGGTGGGACCTGTGCTTGAGGGGCAGTGGTGGCGGGTACGCTGGTAGCAGGAGGGTGCGAGATGTTGGCCATTAGTGGGTCCTGCTGTCTGGAGGGCAGAGTCCTGAGTAACTGAGGGCGGGGCGGTGGCGGGGCTGCTTGGTGCAGCTGCTTGCGCCCATGTTTGGTGTAACCTGTCTCATTCTTAAAGTTGTTGACAGCCTACGGGAAGAAAGTGAGGAGAGACAGATGGCACATCATTGAAAAGGAGCTGTTCTGCACATTTTTTTGTGCTACGTATCCTCTGGTGAACTGTTGTCTTATCCATCTTTTTGTCAAAGGAACTAACAAATACAACCTAGAGTCTGCATGCTTGAGTGGGTGGGTTACCTGACGAAGAAACTTGTTGGCAATGAGGTTATCAGGTGAAACATCAGACTGTTTGCAGGTGAAGCAGATGTGCTCCTCTGAGTCCAGCAAGCTGGTCCTGATACCTGAGACCAAACACAATCCTTTTTTAAATTAAATGGGAACTCACGCTGATAATTGACATTCTTTAAAAAGGAAAAATCCACCCTCGGATACTCTTACACTGTTAGATATCATCAATCTCTGATGTTCAATGCATCCCAGGAATTATTTTGTGTAATTTCCGAGTGATAGAATATAGAAATAGAGCATAAGGGCAAGAGGGTGAGAGGCAAGAGTCCTTCCAGTGAAGAAAGAGTCATGTCCTTTACTCAAAACACAACATGTCTTGGGGTTGCATTATGGTCTATTGAGGATATTGTCAGTGAAATGGGTATGTCCTCCCCTTTCAACGATGAATTTCTCCCTATGTGACTGTTGAATGTAGGACTAACGCCAAAACCTGGCATTTACAGCTGATGTTTTTGATAATGCACTGGAAATATATCAATGGGACGCCATGTCATCTACATTAAACCAGTTATCCATGGGAACCATCAAACAACAAATTGGGCCCAGAAATGCAAGTATAATGCTGACTTTTTTTAACAGTGTTATGGAATGGATTTTTAATTCAAGATTATACTGATCCCTTTTAAGGCATGGATGGGTCTGGCACCAAGCTATATCAGACCTTTTCACTCCATACAAGAGGCATCACAGGCTTAAGTCCTCAGTCTCTATTGGCTGTTCCAAAGTCAAGATTGAAAACAAGAAGCGGTCCATTGCCGTCAAAGCTCCTAGACTTTGGAACAACCTGCCTGAGACTAACCCAGTATTCTTTTAATCACTTCTTAAAACTCGCTTCTACATTGATTTTGACTTTCTACTTTATTCTATCTTTGTTTTTTATTTACTCCTTTGTATCTGTGTTTTGAGGGTGTGTGTGAACTCACACTCATCGCAGTAACTGTTCCCACAGCAGGGTATGACCACAGCATCAGTCATCAGGTCGTTGCAGATTGGACAGAGCAGTTCATCAGGGATTGGGTCAGACTCATCCTCAGAGGAGGACTGGTCACGAGGAACGAACGGAGGACGCTCCTTCTTTCCTAGCGCATATGCCTCCCTGTATTAACACAGATTTGATTTTCTTTAAACCACAGGTCCATCTTATTACCAAAACCAAAAAGAGAGCAGCAATAATAAGCATGTGTGTACGTTTGTACATATATCCTTATGAGAACATAGAGATACAAAAACATGAAGGAAAAAAAACCCCCAATGAGGGCATTGAGGGTGAGGGTTAGAACGTTGTTATGTTTGGCACTTAGTGGTTGGGGTTAGGAAAAGAGGCAGGATTGGGGATTAGGAAATTAAGATAAGGATTAAAGTTATCTTTAAATTGAACTTGGTGTTAGTGCAAATGAAATTTTGTATACAAGACTACTGGATGTCACCAAAACCTGCTCAGAAAGTATAATTAACAATGTGTGTGCATGTGTGACACATACGCATCTATAGCAGGAATAGCGTATTCTCCAGTGCTGGTTAACATGGCTCCCTTGGTGCCCGGCTCTGCTTTCACCATGAAGCTCTGAGGAATGCCCTTGCTAATCCTTACAGGCTTAGGACCCTCCACACTTTTATCCTGGATGCAAACAAGTTAAAAATAAAAACAACAAAATAAATCATCATCGCAAATGCAAAACATAGCCTAAAATTTTAAGAGTTGCACTGTGTTGTTGTGTTAATAACATCACACAGTATGTTTAAATACACATGGTGTATTGTGGTGTCTATACACAATGGTTACCATTTGCATGGGGCATTGCCGTATGTAGTGGCCAGCCTTTCCACAGCGGAAGCAGGTATAGTGAGCAGGAGGAGGTCCAACTGCCTTCTTGGAGTAACTAGGGAGACAAGTACATTAAATATTAACCAACTACAGCTAGAGAATGATGTTGGCCTGTGTGTTTAGTTTCAGATACTTATGTGGTCAAAACCACATGGGACTAAGATCAAGCTTTAGAGTGTGTGCATGTATGTATACTAACTGTATAGGATCATAGTCATGGTTGGACTGAGAGATCATGGCTCTAATCTTGTCCTCCTCTGATGCATTTGCGTCAGCCAGGTTAGCAGTCTAAAATACAAAAGGGAGAGATGAAAGCAGAGAAAAGAAGGATATCAACCTCAAGAGAAGTAAATGTATATTTGCTAACTTAAGAAATACTTTCTGGAAATATCACCTGCATTTACACAAACACAGTACCTTGGAGAGTTGGGCCAGTGACAAAGAGGGGGATGAATCAGTCTGCAGGAGAATCAGAGTACAGACATTAAAGGTGTTAACGTGACATCTAGGAGACACACAGTGGAAGGTCAGAGCCCAGACAGATCCCCACCACTACTGTGTTCAGTCCCTTGGAGTGTCCATCTAATCCCTCACTCCTCTTGAAAGTGAAGATGACCTAGGCGACTCTTTTTCACTGCTCCAAAAAGGGCAAGAAGTAAAGCAGGTATAGGGGAGTAAACATTCGGATCAAGACATAGATAACAAGGCATGTGTGCCGCAAAGCTAATTCGGCCTGTTAGATTTGTGTTTAAGTGTTAATATTTTTTTTTAAGAAATATTAAGAAAAGGGTTGTGAATGCCTTATCTAGGGTTCTGTCTATTCAGACCTGTTTACATGGAAGAGTTCCACTTATCTGGCTAAGAAATTACCATAAAGCAGGGATGTAAATAGGACAACACAAAAGAAAAAGAATTTAAAAGAAAGTTGTAACAGTGTTATGTCCAACAAGCCGCTCCACCGCCAAAAGAAAACATCCCTGCTAAAGGCAATGTCTGTTTTGCACTAACTTTGTCACTAGGCAATATAATCTTTATCTATACAAAACATGACTCCAACTACTCTTCCATACATCCAAGTCCGTGGCTGCTTATATCTTGACACTTTAGATTCTAGCTAGAGTAGTTTCTATAAGCATGTTTCAACACTTGCACCCTTCCTTCCTTCCTCCTTGGGCTTCATGACAGGTCAAGCCAAATCAAGAGATATACTACTGGTACATCACTCTAATAGAGACCCTGAAGTTTCTCCTGCTATGGAAGGGAGAGGGTTGATCCACCTAAAGGAATACTTGGATACTGAATTTTAGCATGCAGTTTCCCTTCACCAGGCCACAGTGGTTAAAGATGTCTCCATTTGCTCTTCAAAAGAGGTTGTTAAGATTGTTAGCAATTCTCATCAAATCCAATGGAATCCTGCTGTTGGAAAACGAATGAGTTAACTTGGAGGGAGCAGTACCCATTGGTTTCAATAAAAGAAATGCTAACAATATTAAATATCCACTTGTAGGATTGCTAAAACACAAATGTATAACTGTTTCTTTAAAAATAAAGAGAAGTGCCCGATGAAGAAACAGAAAACTAAAAGAAACTGTCACGGTACCCCTTTAAGTTTTCACCTAAAACGGGCGAGGGTGAAAGCAAGTGACAGGGAAGCCTATATAATGGAGGTGAGGAGTCTATCAACCACGAGAGCAAAGTCTAATGCACACAGACAAAAAAGTAATATATTTACAATAGCATAAGAAAAAGCCTGCTATGCCTAATTCTAATATACAGTTTTTGTATAAATAAACAAGGGGGCAGGGTGGGCTCTCCATCATGATATGCAGGGCTTGGAGGGAAGGCCGGGTTTTGCGGAATGCTGCGGAGGGAACACACAGGGATCTGGTGCAAATGGTTCTGACACGGAACCACTGAACAACTTTATTGACAGGTTCTGCAGCTTACAGCTTACAGGACACACTACACCAGTACTTCTCACTGCAGCAACCATGGAAGGCCTCCAGAGATTGACAGGTTATTTAATTGACTGATTATGTGTCAAATAACTCTGTGATCAAGTCACAATATTATACTTCAGTGGCCAAGTCACAATAGCATCTCACTTATCAAATCTGCCTTCTCTTATTGATGCCTCAAACCACAATTTTAACAAAACACTTCCAGCTAATAGCTGCTTTTTTGCAGAATAGACATTTAAGAATCTAAATCAATGCATAGCATTTAACTCAGCAAGATAAAATCTGTGAGCCTTTAAGATAAGGAGTTATGTGCAGTCCATATTCATTGCAGAATAGAACATCTTCATAATGAAATTGTACAGGACAAAACAATTGACAATGTTACTGAACAACAGGCTTGATTATATTCAAGTTTAGCAGGGTAAGCTTTGAAAAGAAATCACTATGCGAGTCTATTCCACTCACTCAACTTTAGTCTTGTAATCAAAGTTAATTACAATCAATCCCAGCCACACTTTACTCCATTGGGTTCTTTAACCACAAAAGAAAAGTATTTTCACAGAAAATAAAATGACAGTGAAATATCATTAAAACAAAGTGACCATAGTTTCCTTTTACAAACCCCTCAAATACATTTGCCTGGCCAGAAGCAGGCTACAACACCATTTCATTATGAAATACAGTCATAACAGTTTATGTGATTTCTCAATCAATCATAACGTGGCAACAACAGGGTTCAACAATTGGTCAATCAAGTCAGGGTATCCAAAAGCAATAGTTGCTAAATTAGTCTGTTGTTTCTCTCACCCACCTCATTTCATGCAGCCAAAATTGAAATAGAACAATCTAAACTGCTAATTTCAAAAATATACTTGAAACAGCGAAAAGTGTGGAGCTTTGGAGAGAAACAACAAACTACTTTAACTGTGGTGACTTCAGGAAACCCTCCCCAAAAGACAATAAATAACATATAGAGGTTGAGATCTCAACACAAATGTAGCCAACACACAGTGAACAGGAGATACACACAACTCAGTCATCATTGACAGAATGTTCTTGAGAAAGGTGATTTACGCCAGAGAGAGGGGGAGAAAGAGAGAGGTGAGAGAAGAAGAGAGGGTTGTGTGTTTACATACGGGTCTAGAAGATCCCACCACAGCTGTGTCAGAACGATCTCTGCAGAAACAAACACAGGGGAGAAAGGGACCATCAGTTAGCTACATAACAAGAGCACTGACTCATGACCGACTATGACGACACTGACTCATGACCGACGTGTTTCTAGAAGACAAAAACTTTTTTAAAAGATTTTATTTTCAGGCATTTTATGCTTTATTTGACGGGGACAGTGTGAGAGAGAGACAGGAGGGTATGGGAGAGAGAGAGGAGGACATGGAGCAAATGACCTGCTGCGGGAAGGTCTGAGCCTTATATGGTACGTGCTCTACGTGGTGAGCCACCAGGGCGCCCCCCAAAAACGACTTTTGACAGTGGTCTTGGATCAGTGTTTTTGAAAGAAAACTTGAGAGAAATCTAGCGTAAACCTATTCAAGCCTTTAATTTCACCCACTTAGAACTGTAAATCTATGATTCAACGTGACAGCATGCAGTGCAGTCATAAATTCATAATTATACATACACAATGAACGTCCTGCCAGCAGGTTTCACTCCGCCAATTGGAGTGCGCCGGACGATCACAGAAGAGTGTTTAGGGATGTGGGCTTCATCATCAGTGTACTCTAGAATAAAACAAACAAAAACAAGACATGTCACACCTGCACTATAGAAAAACACTCATTGGTGGAAACAGAAATGGAATAAAACGCCAATTCAAATGTACAAATAGGACCTGGTGTCTGGACACATGTTGACAAAACAACAATGCGCTCCACAGCATTACACTGAAGTATGTTATTCTTTAGTTAGAGGTTAGTAAGGATTGCACAATCACACAATTTAACTGACATTCACTGATAAATGTCTTACAAACCTTGCTGTTCAAAGATTTGGAAAATGCCATCAAACCAGTCAGTTACTGTTACTCTTACAAGAATGGATGATACATGTGTCAGGGTTGACATGCTGTCAGTTGGTGACCTACCTTCCCGAGTCTGCGCATTGGTGATCTGCAGGTCGCAGTCTGTGGCCTTGAGACGCTCCCGAGCCATAATCTGCCGTTTAAGCTCGCTGAGCGTGATATGGAGCCCATCGAAAGTAACTGTGTTGTAGTCCAGTTTGGAAGAAAACTTATAGTGAACACACGACATTTTTACAAGACTAAGCACTTACTCAATCTAGCACATGAAAAACACAGGTTTGTTATGATAACAAAGCAAACAGCGTCAACACTGAACATAAGAGCCTAAATCTTGTGATTTCTATGTGTAAACCATCCCTTATTATTCGGTGAAACACTGGATAAATTGGGACAAAGAATGGACTAAAATGGGGAAGCGAGTAGCTCGCAGATGTCGACAAAGTCCTTGTTATTCCCAAAGAAAAACATGGATGTGAGAGGCCAGGGCGCCATTGAGCGGCGTCTTGTGCCTGATCAGTTCTTTACAGTCCGATAAAACACAACAAGACCCCACCAATCCAAGCGAGTCCATGCGGTATACGGTATGCTATTTCATGGATGTAAAAGGAGGTCAAGTCCGTCGTGAAATGTCTCTGAGGGAAAGCCCGGGCCTCGCTGCAAGCCACTAGGATAGCAGCGGGCCTAGGGTTTCCTGTGCATGTAGCGTCAGTCCTTGCGAAATGCCTTTTGGCGCAGTTCTGGTTCTTCAACCAAGACAAACCGACCCCACCAGAGGTCCACACAATCGCATACGAGCTTGCCAGATAAGTCCACAGATTTTGCGTCTTCGTTGGTCAACCATGTAAACCCTATTCTAAAATCATAATCAATCGTATGAATGCAACGTTAGCTGGCAAGCTAATTCCAAGGCTAACACGGTGAACCTTGAGGTTAGCTAACGTTAACTCACCACTCAACTAACAAAAGCAGCGCTAACGCTAGCTTCACGATGCTATGCTAACGATGTTACTCTAATTAGCTCTCGAATAATTTAACTAAATCCACCAATTACGCAGTCAGCAAGCTAAGGTCCTTCTTCGGTCGACGACTGTTTTCAAACACGTGAAGTAAGATATGTATCCAAATGTTTTTCAGTTTAAATCCATAAAATCCATTTCGGTGATGCTGATGTTCCTCCTCGCTGTTTCATCAAAATGGCGATGTCGTCTTTCAAATACGGAACCGGAAGTATCCAAGGCTATTTCAGAGACTACATAAGAGGAGCGAGAGGTTGAACCTCTGCCCACTTCGGTCTTGTAGGCTGGATTGTTACACGAATGTTATTGGATAAACTAGCTAACGTATGCCTTAGCTAGCTTTCCGCAGCTAACTCTTCATCAATATTGTAATTATATATAGCTGCAACCATGTACAAGACGATTTCGCGCCCCTATGCCATTCCAGTAAGCGGACAAGAGTTTCACAGGACGGAAATTATCTTGACAAAGTGATGCAGGTTCCTTGGTTGTTGTTGTGAGGTTCCGCCGCGTGTGGTTACTGCCGGTACTGTCACTCGTCGGTGGAGAACGGCAACGCACGCATTAATAATTTTTTAACAAATACTCTTAAACATATTAAAGCTGTCTTTCAGGTTGCTATATTCAACACCTCGGTGCGTAACGATTGGCAACAGCATTAAACTGTATAATAGGTAGCGTGGCCGAGCGGTCTAAGGCGCTGGATTAAGGCTCCAGTCTCTTCGGGGGCGTGGGTTCGAATCCCACCGCTGCCAAACGGCTTTTAGGTTGAAAGAATTCGCACCTTTCTTGGAAAAAATTAGGGACCTGAAATCAGATATAGTACAGAATGCTGTGTGCTCAAGTATCTGTAGCTGGCCAGGCATCATGAGGAAGGCAAGCAAGTATTTGTGTACTTTATTATCCCCATGGGGAAATTTGTCCTCTGCATTTGACCCATCTTATACACACACTAGGAGCAGTGGGCAGCCGCAGTCAGCGCCCGGGGACCAACTCCAGTACTTTTGCCAGTGCCTTGGTCAGGGGCACTGACAGGAGTATTAACCCTAACATACGTATGTCTTTGATGGTGGGAGGAAACCGGAGCACCCTGGCAGGTCAGGGGCACTGACAGGAGTATTAACCCTAACATACATGTCTTTGATGGTGGGAGGAAACCGGAGCACGGGGAGAACATGCAAACTCCACACAGAAAGGACCTGGGACGGACCGGGGTTCGGACCAGGGACTTTCTTGCTGTGAGGCAACACAGCCGCTGAACCACTGATCCACCATGCCGAGAAGTTCTCTGTGTCTATCGCAAATGTTAATTATTCATAATGTAGTTTTTATTTTGCATTGCTTAATAGGTGTAGACCTTGTAAATATTTCAACTCCGAAAGTTAATACACTTTTGCCTGGAGTCCTTATTTAGTTGATTATGGAAACCTCCCCTCTCCCTAACATTTTCCTCCATAAATAAGCAGGGGAAAGAGGAGGGAAGTTAGACACTGAGAAACACCAGAGAGAGTTGAAGCTGCTCCTCTCTACATGGCTTTCAGATGGAGTGGATGCACCTTCTCTTTAGTTGCCTTGTCGTAGCTCTGTTAGGCTGCCTATACTGTTCTTTAATCATCTCTTACACATAGCCCGCACACATGCATGTCCACACACAGGAGGGCCTACATGTTTTTAGGTGCAAGGGTCAGTTATTGTTGATAAAGTGTGTTTGTTTGTTTTGTGTGTGCCTTTGTATTTGATTTGGACATGGTTTGGCAGATGTTTGAGGACACAATTTCTCTTTCTCTCTCTCCCTCTCTCTCATACACGCACATGCATGTGAACAAACCTGAGATCTCTACTACAACAAACCAAATGACACTACAACATTGAACTACACATATTTCCCACTGAAGCATATTTTCTGAGCTTGTATTAATGTATAAGCTTTATTTGTTGTAAACAAAGACTCAGTGACACAACCATCGGGACAGAACTGTTGTTACTCTAATATGCATACTCACATGCTTACGCAATACACACGCACGCGCACACACACACACACACAGAGAGAGAGAGCTCTAATGCATTTAATGGGTTTTCGATTTTCAGTTTAGGTCAACAAAAAGGAGGACAGGAACGAGACATACCTAATTATGTCATCTCCCAGATGTGTGTGTATGTGTGTCTGTTGTATTTCTAGTACTATGATAATTTCCTATTTTCAATGGCAACTCTCTCTTACTGTCTCTCTTTCTGTATGTCTGTCTGTCTCACATGCACACATTCCTATTACTATACACACACACACACGCGCACACACACACTACAGATATATGGATATAGCTACTGTAATAGCATAGCAGATTGACATACATAGAGGACAAAAATCTCCAGTCTCAAAAATGTCTTCTTGTTCACTTCTTTTAACAGTTACAGTAAATCATAGACACACTTGGCTTCAGTCTCCAAAGTCTTTCCTCTCTCCTCGCCTAGAAAAAGGGGGAGAGGAGTTGAGGTTCCTCTTATCGCATGTTCTCCTCACTCTTGAAGTTCCTCCCATTTGCATGTTCTCACCATCTCACCTCCCCTCCTGCCACTGCCCTCCTCTCAGACAGGCGTGGTCCTTCTGCTGGCGGCGCAGTTGCCAGGCAGCATCTCTGTGTTGTTGTGAGCCGCTGCGGTCGTCATATTGTTCACGGCCATGTCGATCTTACCGTCCTTGAGAGGCGAGGCCAAGGTGTAGAGCATGAACTCCGAGCCCACCGGCACCGGCGTCGGCAAACTTGGCAGGGCGTTGACCTTGGAGTCAGCGGAGACGGGCGGCTCTCGGTCTCGCAGCGAGGAGGTGCGGAAGGAGTGCGGGGTGGAGTCACCAGTGCTGTGATTGCTCCTGTAACTGTATCGCCGGCTGCGGTTCTGGTAGTAGCGGTTGCGGTAGTAAGATGAGCTCCGGGAGATGGGCGGCTTCATGAGCGAGGGCCGCCCGTTGGTGCGCAGCTGCCTGTGCTTCTCTATGAACACGTGCACCGCCAGCACGCCAACCATCTCAGCCAGCACGAAGGACAGAGCGCCGAAATAGAAGGACCAGCCGTAGGAGTAGCTCTTCTTGTTGTCGCTCTGGCTGGGGTCGCCTGAGTTGGCCGATATGTACACAATGATGCCAATGATGTTGCTTAGACCTGAGAGGAATCAGGGGAATGGAGAGGGTCAGCTGGTTGATGCTTAGTTTGCGGGCATGCACATCTGATTTGTGTGTGTGTGTGTGTGTGTGTGTGTGTGTGTGTGTGTGTGTGTTTCTCACCTGCTGAGACAAAGAGTATACCCGCACTGAGGATGACATTGTAGCGTGACTTGTAGAATTCGCTGGCAGCGACACACACACCTCCTAGAAACAATAAGCCCACACTGAGGATAGGGAAGAGACTGGATGCACGCACTGCTCCTGGGAGGAGAGGAGAGGAGGAGAGGAGAGGAGAGGAGAGACGAAGAGAAGAGAAGCAACAAGAGGATGGAGGGGGGGTGAAGAAAAGAGCTTAGAGATTATTTGAATGTCCAAGACTTTCATAGTTTTTACTAGATTACACAGCAGTGTGTGCACGTGTTACTCACGTAGTAAATACTCCGCAGCATCCTGTTCATAGTCTGCATCCTCAGCAAAGTGATCAATGTCTTTACATACACCCCGAAATGTTCCTACAGAAAGACAAAAAATATAATTTGTTTGTGTTTATGTGTGTGTGTGGCATGGGGAGGTAACACGTCCATTTGATTGCTAATTTGGGTCCTCATCACTCTGCTCTGTATGAGCAGAGGATAATTTTTTAACACAAAATACATATAACTTGTTTCAAACCCACAATCTTCTAACATACTTAATACGGTACTTAATCACCTGGTGGGCTATAATAAGCAATGCTGCTGTTTATTGATTTTTTGTCTGCTTTTAATACTATTCAATCCCACATTTTAATTAGGATACTTATTGTAGATTTCGCTCTGGATCATAGGCACATTAGGAAATCAGACTTTTTAGTCCAGATAAGTCAGAGGGTTAAGAATAATGTTTGTCTATCCTCTACTGTCTTCTACAGAGTTGCCACAAGAGGTGCAGTGTGTCCCTTCACCTCTTGTGTACATACTGGACATGGACACAGCATTTGCAGCAATCGACATGAGTGCAGGCACATCTCAAGTAAGTAAATCAGCCTTTTGGAGTTAGTTTTTTATATATGTCTTTCCATTTAACCTTGATTTAACTAGGTAGTCCCCCCTTGAGATTGAAAATGTCTTTTTCAAGGCAGACCTGGACAACAAAGCAGAATCACAAAACACACAAAGTAGCAGACAAACACATACATAAGAAAAAATACTATTAAACTATTAAAATAACATCATAGGTGAGTAGGTGAGTTCAAAATGTACTATATGAGCACTCAAAAGGTAATAGTCCAATTGCAGCCCAGCATGTTCAAGGGCCTGAATAGATATTGGCTATACAAAGCATAGACAGCTCCTTATTGAGTCTGACAAAAAATCCCTCTGAAGCTTCACCAGCTCTTCACTTGTTCTTTCAGTTTTAAGTAATTTTCCAAAGATTTCCAAGCAGAGTGACCTCAAACACTGACTTAAATGCTGAAGTACTTTGTAAACACTCATTTGTCCCATCAATTATCAAGCTGCTGAATAGACAGACTATGAGTATAAACTGCATAGGCACTGAGGTACTTTAATTTGGACTACCATGCTGTTGTGTCATGGTTATGGGTAAATGTTAGCGTCTTGTGTTGCACTGTGTGCTGTTCTTTTATTTGGTGTAAATCATTTGTCCTGTTGCATTATAATAAATATGGAAATTAACTGAAGTGAACTGATGTTTCATGTTTTGAGTAAGCTTTGGCCCAGCAGTGTCTCTCAACGTTGCAAACACAAGGATATATTGATAAATGTGTCCCTATGTGCTGCATCGATTGACCAGTATTGATGGTGTGACTGTGGTCACCATGGCTGCGAATACAAAACTCGTTGAGTCCAACTCGGCCACAGTGAACAGGTCAGAGGTAGAACCGCTGTTGAGGAAGCAAGTTATCCAAAAATAATGGTGATAAATGCGAGCAGTATCAATAATACAGAGGGAGGCTGGGTGAAATGTGAAGCTAGTCGATAACTTTTTCGACCCCGCCGGATCCCTCTGCAGCCTCCTCCACACTCTGAGCAAGAGTGGAACAAAATGTTTTTGAGCACACGGCTATTTGGCTGTCAGCTCTGTACCATCTCCATTAGCCCCTATTCAAACCCCGGCTTGGGAGGACAGTTTTGTTGTTGCTTGACCTGAAAATAACCCGGCTGGTGGGTTTGTAAAATGTCCCTGCATTGCTTTCACCCTGGAAGGCACCAACTGTAGCCCATTTTAAACCAGGTGCTGAGTTTAGTTAATACACATAAACAACCAGCCATATGATCCTGAGTAAAATGACCCAGGCAACCTCACCTCAGAGGTATTTATGTGCACATACGCACACACACACACACACACACACACACACACACACATACAGAGAGACAACCTACAGCTTCCTATCTGTCTATCTGTCTGTCTACCTGTCTCTCTCTATCATTCTAACATTTAGGGACTGACAGACAGACAGACTGACACACACACACACACACACACACACAAGATAGTTGAAGCATTGATGTCCTCTGCATGCTTCGTTACCTCTCCATTAAACCACTTTGAAGCTTAGTGATAGTGGGGCAGCAGAGGGAGGGGGCGAGAGGAAGGAGAGATAAAAAGACAAGTGCACGAGGGAGAGATGACGGAGAGGACAAAAAGTTCTAACATTTCGATTGCATTCAACAACTGGGTTAAAAGGAAACCGAATAGTTATGGGGAGAGAATGAGAGGTGTTATGAAGCAACTGTAAAAATCATTCAGAAATGGATTTTCCATCCATCACATGTCCAGACTTAACATCTCCCTCAAGAGTTTGCATTTCCTTGAACCTTGCCGTCAGTCTGATCAAACCACAAATTATTCGGCCAATTAACCACCTGACACCCAGTTGCAATATCATTAGGTAGGCTCGTCTGGTTTTCACGAATAGAAACTTTTCATTGACGGTATAGAGTATGATCTTCCCTAACAATTAGGCCCCCATTACACTATATTTCCTATAATATTAATATACTTACAGTGTGTCTGTTGCAACTGAATATGGTGACCTTATAGTACTTTATGGTATTTTGTACCTCTTATGGAATCTATATAATATTCCTATAGGGACTTATAGTGTCTTTGGAACTCAGTCGTGACTTTATTGTGACCTTATCGTAGGCTACTTTGATATTTGTATCTCCTATCACTATATTGTTCCTATAGGGATTTATAGTATTACTCTAACTTACCCTCAGTGCAGCAGGTCCTCCACAGGCCGGAGTGGGTCAGGACCTCCTCGTTCTTGCGGATGGTCTCGTTGTCGTTCAGGCTCTTGGAGCGGCACATCCCGCGGGAGTACAGCCAGTAGTCCGTCCCCACGGCGATGGTCATGAGGCTGAAGGCGCAGAAAGCCCCCGCCGTGGTCATCAGCATCATTACGCCCCGTTTGCACATCCTCATGTCGCCCCGGCCCCCTGCTCCTCCTCGCCGAGGTGAGACAGAGATCCGCGGGGGTTTAAAAACTCTTCAAAACTGTTCCCCGCTGTCTGACCTCCGTGTGGATCCAGTCGGCTGAATTAAACTCAGATATTGTGCGCATCCTCTCCAGCCTGCGCTAAACCCGAGTCGTCGGGTGCTGTATAGGTTTCTGGACGTCCCGTTAAAGTTTTGGTCTGTTTTTTTCCTAGGCTGCATAAGTACCTAGTTCACTGACTGGGGATGTTTCCATATCAAGACTCAGGAGCAGGTGGGGATGCGACGAGATATGGCTGACGACGGCAGAAGCTGCTTTTTTGGAGTGCAAAACCAAAGAAGAAAGATAAGTGTAAGAAAAGTGGAAAAAAAAGCTTCTGTAATAAAGTTGGTTGGAGAAAATAGCGACACTAAAGCTCCTCTTGCCACGTTCTACTTTGGTGAAGCTCAACTCTGGCACTGCAGGATAACCCCGCCCTCTTCTGTCTGTGCATGTGCGTGTGCGTGTGTTCTTGTCAATGGGGAAATTCGCTACCCATATAGCCCATGGCCAAGGCCTAGTTGTAGAAGTGACAGCAGCCACATCTGACCCAGTCCAGCCTGCTGTCTGTCAGCTCAGTTCAGCACCACGGACAGCGGCCTCATCATCTGCTCTCTCAGGGAACATAATCACTCAGTCCTTCACCTAAACTGCATCAAACTACAGCGCTTCACAAATCATTTTTCTACAAATTATGCCTGTTCTTTATTGGACCGTATCTAATTAATAAAAAAATCATAGTTGTGTTAATGTGGAAACTGAACCTTAACTGAATCTTCACAGCTTAGCTGTGAATTTTCATACAACTCCCACAATCCCCCTCTCTATTCGAAAAGAGTTATTAATGTCAACGTACAGAAAAAAAAAATCATGTTTTTATTTTATTTGTTTAATTCTTTTTTGGGGGGATGTTTACTACTGAAAATACATATTTTATCTACAAAAAGGTCATAATTCACAACCCTCTCATGGGTTATTGTTGCACTTTACGTGTCTAACGTTAACACTAGCTTGCAACACATTTGTAGCTTTTATTATTTCTGAATGCGAATCAGTATTATACAGTTCTAGTGGAAATAATATGGAGAAGACAAAGCATTAATGGTATAAAGATGCTAATGCTAACATTTTCCCTGAGCAAATATAGCTATAGGCCAATCCTTGAGGCACACAGCTTACACCAGCTGTTACCTTGACAAGCAAGCCAGTTACAAACACCAGGCCAATCTAAAACACTATTACAGCAAAATAGCAAAATTAAAAGTTTAAATTAAAAAGGTAGTGACCAGTTAGTGGCTGATTGGCTTTCATATACACCATCAAGATGAATGAGCCGTGTGATTAGACAGAATCTGTACTTATTACTTTGTAATTTACAGCCTGTCTGTCTATATATCCTCACTTCCATATCTATTAGCTTCTCAATAACTTATTGGCTGTATCATAGCTGCTCACTCATTAAATGTAATTCATATTAACATCCTCATTTGAATTCCATCCACCAGTAAATGGGAGAAGAGCCATCCGAGGGCTCCAAGTTAGTTGATGGGCCTTCCCGTTAACCACAGAGTCCTGCTGGCCTTTGCATGAATTTAAGAATAAATGAGAATATGAATATTTAATGCTCCCAAGTTTACATGTGAGTGTGTGTGGAGCGGGATGGCTCAGTCGAAAGGAACCACCCCATCTCCACCAACACACACACACACACACACCTGCGCACAATCAGAAAATCATTTCAAAAAGACACAAGTTTCAAACACCTCCTGTGTTAAGACCAGGGGGGTAATGGAGGGTAAAACCAGTTTGCTCACCTTCATCATATTTGTGGAAGAGAGTTTACCTCTTTTTAGGCTGACACAAATATTTATGGCATAAATTCATAGTATGCAGCATACTCAGTAGAATATAAAATAATGGTTTTCTGAAAAAGTGGTTGATTTATGTTCATATTGGTGAGTGTTTTCATATCACTGACTGGAGGTCATAGTTCACCCAGCTTTTAATTTACCACTATATCACTGGTTGATAACACCATTCATGACATATTCTAGCTTCTTCAAAAACACACTTTGTAGACAGGCT
Source organism: Centroberyx affinis (assembly GCF_046629955.1). Taxonomy (NCBI): domain Eukaryota; kingdom Metazoa; phylum Chordata; class Actinopteri; order Beryciformes; family Berycidae; genus Centroberyx; species Centroberyx affinis. The sequence continues at coordinate 131,322 of NW_027282811.1, forward strand.
TGTATGTAGTTGTTTTTTCAACCCATTTCATTTCTGTTGAATTTGTCTGTTTCATTCTTTTAAACCCAATTTTGAAAACAAGTCTATCATTAATTTTGTTAAACACAAACTTTGTTTTGAATAGTTACATGCAAATAAAGTTGATTAGTGTTAGTATATTCATGATTAAAAAAAAAAGTATCTTTTACCAAGTGCATGCCTATGCAATGTTCATCAAGGGTCTAGCGAATCAGCAATAAATCATGTTTTTTGAGCTGCAAACATGGTTATATTGCTTCTATATATAGTGAATAGCATTAATCCTGTACTTAATGAAAACATTAAGTCCTACATCTGCTTCTAGGGGCAGAAAATCATTGTTTCACTGCTATCTATAGGCTGAAACTTTCAACCGTGTTGCACTTCTGGCCATACCTCCATCAGTGATGTCAAGGCAGGTATTTCATCTTTTCCAGTGTCAAATGCTTTGTGATCAGAAAATTGTTACAGCCCCCCAAGTACAGAAGGGTGATCCGTTATCACAGACACACTCTACTATCCGTTCTCGCTCCACACCCCACTTTTTTGCAACTTTCAAAATTGTGTACTAGGCGAAGACTGGCTGAAGACGGTGTGTTTACACACTCTTTAACAAATTGTTACTACTAAAGGGGTAATGGGGCAGGAAGCACCCTATCTGTGCACACTGTTTGTTCATCTCTCCATCGCTGTCTCACTCTCTCAGTCAAAGTAAAACACAGGAGCCAGAGTTACTGAAATGGGATTATAATTATTCATTTTAATGTAGGTATCATAGGTCTCTCACGCTCAGGTAAAGACGGCGCATGCAACACATGACCAAAGTCCTGTTACACAGTTCCTTTAGTGGCTTTATAAGAGCTGCTCTCCTCTCTTCTCCTCTCCTCTCCTCCCAGCTTCCTTCCACCTCTTCTCCTGCCTTTTGCATAGTTTACACTTTATTCTCCTCTCCTCTCCCCTCTCCCTCTTGTCTTACTTATCTCTTTCCCCACGTCTCCCTCCTGAAACCTTACGGATGGGAATGGATTGGCCCTTTAGGAGGGGCGAAGGGGAGGATTGGAGAAGGAAAAAGAGAGAATGAATAGTGATAAAGTGATAAAGATCTGAGGTAGGGAGAGAGAAGCAGAAGAGAGAAGATGAAAAGGAAAAGGAGGAGGAGGAGGGAGACAAAATGGGGGGGGATGATGCGAGGGAAAAGCATGAGGAAAGATAAAAAGGGGCAGTTGGGAGTGATGGCAAGGGGAAAGTGAAAACAGAGAGAAAGGAGGACAAAGAGGGAGGGGGAGGAGAAAGGAGTCAGTATATAGAGAAGTGCACATTTACACTTCTAGCTCTAGATCCCATTCCTATTTATACATACACAAAAACACAGGTCATACATAATTATTACACACTACTTTATATGTTCATTTCACAGAATCTCAGATTTTCTTGTCATGTACAGCCAAACAATCTTTGATCTGTGCTCTGGAAAAACCTCTGGAAAGTAAACTTTTCTTTAGCAACGCATATCTTAAATGTATTTGAGATAGCGCAAGTGGATTTCAACTGAAACTTGATCTGAGCATGGATTATTCTAACACTGACTTGCAGTGATAAATTCAAGACACTGAGGTTTTTCCAAGACGTCAAAAGCAAACCTTAAAGAACTAACAGCTAATATGGCATGCATAGAGGAGCTGCACCACAAAGACTGTATAGGCCTACACAGCACTAACCCACTGCATACACAGTGCCATAGAGAGAGAGAAAGAGAGAGATATGAAGCAAGAGAAAGACAGAGACGTTTCAAATCTCACCGTCAAACAGGTATTTGGGGGGATTTTTTTTCTTTTTTGCATCAATTTGGAAGACAAGACGTGCTTATAGACTAAGTTCAGGACTAACTTAGACATGAGGTTATAAACCAGGACCTTTCAAAACCTTCAAACCCTTCCTTCCCTCCAGCCCCAGCCCGCACAGACACGTGTATGAGCACATACGTGACACATTGATCATGGAATGTTCATGACGTAACTTTTACAGGCCGAAGAGAAGGAGTCAAGTAAACAAACGCACACTGTTGTTGATCAATAAAGCACATACACACACATTCACTGTGGCTCTGATGCCTGGCCTTTGTATTGACCTGCTCACCACAGGATCCTGTGAATACTACACACACACACATTCTGGAAACATTCGGGAAACTGGCCTGCTCTAATGTCCTCTCAGATCAAGCTCAGTCCCATTGACCAACCAGCAGCTAAAGCCGTTTGCCTATTTTGTTGAAATTCTGCTGCCTGTGTGTGTGTGTGTGTGTGTCTGTGTGTGTGTCAGCGGGTGTGAGTGTGACTATGTGGTGGGCGTGGTGATTTATGATGATATTGTCCAATTGAAGTGCTGGTGTGGGTTGGCCTGAAGTCTGGGGATCTGTGTGTATGCGTGTGTGAGATGTGGTGGCTTTAGCTCGGGTGGCCTGAGTCCGGGTGGCGTGATGAGAAACTGGATGAGTCTTCCATGAACATAACTGGGCTGGATGGGTTGGAGTTAAGTCTCGACTGGGCTAGGTCTAAAGTGGTGAGAAGGATCAGACTTGTATGATGTATTCAGGGTTGGTGTAGGAGAAACCTTGAAACTCGTTCTGGTCCAGATTCATGATGAAGAGCTTGTCCGTGGGCGTCAGCTCCACTGCCATCTTTGTGAACTCCTTGTCAAAGTTTCCTACATCGCGGCGAGATTTCTGACACAGAGAAAGAAGGAGAGAGAGAAAGGGTTAGAGAAAATAAGTTAGTATTATTTTAGAGCGCATTAAAAGACAGTTTCAATCCAGAGAGAGAACACATTTGACAATAAGCAAAAAGAACAAGAACAACCTCCCAGGGAAGCACAATGATTGGGGTGGGGGACCCTATTTTTCAGAACATGGAAAGACACACTGTACCAGTCTATAAATGGGTGGCACCATGAGGATGAGCCTAGAGTCTAGACTCAGTAAAACACACCAATGATTCCATAAAGGGCTGAGGAGCATCTTGACAAAAACATACACTGCCAACAAAGCCAGAAACACAGTCAAAGATGGAAAGACCCCTGACAGTTCAACAGTACAGATGCAGATCCAAGACAAAACTTCAAGAGCCAGAGAGAGGAATGTTCCAAAACAGACAAGAATCAACAATACAGAGCACCCCAGACCAAACCACAGCCAGAAAAGGATTGCACACAACTACAGGGAAGTGAAGCCCCAGGCAAGACACACGTACATGAACACACACACACACACACACACACACACACATACAGTTTAGTTTCCTACCTCCTCATTTGTCTCCCCACAGGACTTCCAGCTGTACTGAGGGGGGCTGGGAACATCTGAGGCCTAGTCACCTCATCTCCACTACTTCAGCTCACATGGGACCATTTGTATGAGGCATGTCTGTGTGTGCAGCCTTATCTTTGTGTTATGCGTTTTGCTAGCTTGTTTGTGTGTGTGAGTAACAAAGCAGACACAGCAAAGGTATTCTGGTAGGCACCAGTGAGTATATTATCAGTTTCCAGTCATACAGGACAATTACACAATCCACAGTGGCATCTCTCTCTCATCCATAACATTTCTCCAAACATCTCTCTGATTTTGAACTCGATATATATTTAGTTTCTCTCATATCTATCTCATTATTATACTGTCAACATCACCACCATTACCATTATCACTATCAAACTCATCATCACAATAAGCACTCTGTATCTTCACCTGGCAGGATCATCGTCTTTATCAGCGAAAATCATTGTATAACACAAGTCTGGTCATGATATAGCTTTCTGTGATGTGACTGTACCGCCTCCCTTTGATACAAGCTCAGAGAACAAGATTTGACACATTGTTACTTTACCCTGCATCCAGTTACAAAAAGATAACGTGCCTGACAATGAAATACACATCCTGTCAGACTATTCAGTTTATGTATCTTGAAAATAAATTTCCAAGGGAATGTACGTATGAAGTATCGTATTGAGAACAGACAAGCTATAATGCATATTTTAATAATTATACATGTACTGCAAAATGGCACAAGATGGCTGCCCTTCATCACAGTTGTGGAGGACAATCTCTTTTCTATCTGCGTCCTCAGAACTCTGAACCTTGTTTTGGCACCATTGGACACGCTGTTTCTGTAAGCTTACAAACTACCAGCGATTTCTTAGGCCTTCACAAGACGAGAGGGTTTCGTCATATGTGAAATTCTTAAAAGTGGTTGTTTAAAAGCTTAGAGATATGACAGTGCTTGTCCATCCACTGTCATTAAACAACACAGTGTAATATGGTGAATACTTTCAGTAATGAATCAGGAGAGAGTGCGAGCTTTCAGTCAAAAATTGCTGACTGAAATCGCTCTGCCTGTCTACTGCATGTAAAGACTTCTAATCCTCTGACTGGTTAAAAAAACACATGAAATCAGCGAAAAATTTCTGACAACTTCACCACAACACTGAATCAACAGAATGTTCAAAGTGTAGCAGTATTTGGTCCTATAGACAAAAAGTAGGTCATCAACATGAGGAAACAGATTAGTACTCATACAATCGTAGCAATGCAATTGGTCAGTTTTCACTTGTATGATCATACACTTATACCGTATGAATGTTTCCACTTTGTGATCATAGTACACTCATGAATATTACTGATAGGTCTTCATAATCAATGTGCAATACATGGAGTGTGACACAGAGACGGAGCAGGCGCAGGCGGGCCCGGAGGTGCGACTCTGCTCCCCGGGGGCCGACCTGCCGCTGCTAGTGTGAACAGCTGGGCGGCATTCAGGAGCGAGCAACATTTCTGCACTGAATATAGAAATACAGCCAGTACAGCTGATATGAAGTCTGAGCTTTGACAGCAGCAGTATTTCCATCACATGCTAATCCACAGTAAACAGAACTGGAAACCTTGTCACAGCTGGAAACAAAACAAGTCTCCTACTGGCATCTTGACAAATGAGTAAATTATAATTTTTTTCCTGATTTTTTTTAGCATTTGAGTTTTATACACAGCTGTAGAGACAGATACACAGCACCTGTCTGCATTTCCATCTGTGTTCAACGTTTCACCCTGCCGAATGCAGCCTGGATATGACATCATGATGACTTTTTTTTTGTTTGTTTGTATGTTTGTTTTGGAGGCGGGGATTACTAGAGCGGCCCAGTGATATGTGGCATGGTCAGTGAGTTGTGTGGGGGTACTCAGGGTTAACAAATGAGAAGTCTTGGAATTCGTCCTGGTCCAGGTTGGCTATAAGCTCCTGGTCGGGGGGGGTCAGCACTGGGGGGTGGCGCGTGAAAAAACGATCAAAGTTCTCCGCATCACGCCCACACTGCCATGGAGAGGAGAGAGAGAGAGAGAGAGAGGGACAGAGAGAGAGAGAGAGGGACAGAGAGAGAGAGAGAAATGGAGAGAGATGAAGGGATGGAGTGAGTATGATGAGGGATGTGAGAAAAAAGGACGACCACAAAAGAGAAAAAAGAGAAATACAACTAAAACGTGACATCAACCAATCAAATCATTCACAGCCAAAGCTGTGGATTTCCATTGGTCCACATGTGAGCCAGTGACATCTCAGTTTCATCATTGGTGACTACACTCACAAATGTCAGCTCTGCATTTGTTAGAGTAGTGACCAATGGCAGATGATGGTTGGGTTTGGGAGATGAGTGAGCTAATCATTTTCCAACTTACCTTCAGTTACCGAGAAGTCAGAGGCTGTGAATTTGACTAAGTGTTTGTGTCTGTATCGCAGAAGATGTGTAAACACAATTACACTTGCAGTTCCTTCCTTATCATAACTAAACTCTGTGGCAATTTGGGTTCTGTTTATAGTTCTCTCACAAAGTGTGTGTGTGTGTGTGTGTGTGTGTGTGTGTCTCCCAGGCAGAGTGTATCTATGTATGTATGTGGTGTACTCACAGCTTTAGGTTTGAAAGGCGGCTGGACCTCTTTGTTCTCCAGTTTTTCCCAGTCAATATAGCGGAAGAAGGCGTGCTCCTTGATGTCTCTCTCCCCCTCTGGACCGCAGCCCAGACGCTTACCTGGGTGCTTGGTCATCAGCTAGATCACACACACACACACACACACACACACAATGTGAGATGTAATGTGAGAGTGTGGACATATGTGTGTGTGTGTGTGTGTGTGTGTGTGTGTGTGTGTGTGTCCTCACCCCCTTGCAGATAGCAACAGCCTCTTTGGACATGGCTTTAGGGTAAGAGACATGATGCTCCATGATAGACTGGAACAGTTCATCTTCATCCTCTCCGTCAAATGGCGGCTGGACAAGGACAAACATTCATTTATTTTGATTTATCTTTTCTCTTGTTGCCTTTGTATGTTATTTAATTCCACCTGCCTAGTCTTTTACTATATTTTTTTTCCATTTGTCATGTCCTTGTGGCTGGAATCTTCTTTTCTTTCTGTTCCATTTTGTTTCAATCTTTTTTAATCACTGCTCTACCTCATTGTCTCTGTTTGTGTCTGTCTGTGTATTGATCTGTCATCTGCTAAATCTTTTATCTCTCTAGTCTTTGAATCATTTTGTAACTTTGTTTTGAGAAGTGCTACATAAATAAAGCTTATTATATTATTATTATTATAAATCACTTTATTAATCCAAGTTCTTGTTACAATATTCTGTTCACAAGAAACAAAAATGATGTCAAAAATAAAAAAATAACAATTGATGCATGCAAACGACTGTGCACATACACACACACACACACACACAGACGAACCTGTCCTGCCAGCATTTCGTAGAGCAGCACTCCAAAGGCCCACCAGTCCACAGACTTCCCATAAGGCTGATAGGCTATGATCTACGATGGGGAACGGTAACAGAGAATGTGTATTATTCAGAGGTTAAAATATGAGAAGAGGCACCGACTGACTGCCACTGGAGCTCAACACACAAACAAACCTCTGGGGCGATGTAGTCTGGCGTTCCACAAAAAGTCTTGGTGGTAACTCCGTCTAACATGTTCTCTTTGCACATGCCAAAGTCGGCTATCTTTATATGGCCTTCAGAGTCCAGCATCACATTGTCCAGCTTCAGATCCCTGGGAACAAACACAACACACACACACACACACACACACACACACACACACAGGTATTATACACACCTGTACTGAAATGTTTGTGAGCAAGTACATTCAGACTCACTATCTGACTCACCGATACACAATGCCTTTGGTGTGAAGAAAGAAGAGTCCAATGGCAATCTCTGCAGCATAAAACCTTAAACGCACAGAGAGACAACACAGTTCCTAACCACATATTCCGTATATTTGTGTTTCTATACATATACAGTATGGTGTGTGTGTATGTGTGTGCGTGTGAGAGTGAGAGTGCATACTCACACGGCATGAGGCTCCTTGAACTTGCCGACCTGTTGGATCTGGTACATGAGGTCTCCTCCATTAATATACTCCATCACAAAATACAACCGGTCCTACAAGACAGAGACAAAGAGGAGAGGGAGGAGAGGAAGATAAGAGAGAGGGAAAATGGAGATTATTAGGAGATTAGGATGGTTAGGTTCGATGGCACAAAATTGCCACATCTTTACACAGATGAAAGTATTCCACCACATGCATCTCCTAAGCAGTACAGTCACGTGTTTTTCTCAAGCATGTGTCACATGGCTTTGCATGATGCTGCGAACCTACCATAGTCTGGAAGCAGGAGTGCAGCTGAGTGAGGAATGGTGGCTTCCCAGACAGAGCGAGGACTCTCTTCTCCACCATGGTGCACTCCACATCGTCGTCCTGGATCACCACGTCTTTCTTCAGGATTTTGATGGCGTACAGCTCCTCAGCACCCTTACGCTCAGCCAGCATCACCTGATGGGAGTCAACAACAACTAAATGAATGAGCTCAGTACATGCTGTCATTCTTATAACGGATCATAGAGAATAATAACGATATGCACGCCATCTCAGCCTTAATATCACTGCAGAAACAACCATGAACACCGTGTGCCTATGTGTATGTGTGTATGTGTGCATGTGCGTTACCTTGCCAAAGCTGCCCTTGCCCAGCACCATGATGAAGGTGAAGTCCGAGAGCTTGACCCGGTCCTGGTTGCCATTGCTGTCGTACTTACACACCGAGGAAGAGGAGGAAGGGTCTGTGGGCTTCCCCGGTCCCACCCTCGCCCTCTGGAGGACAGAGAGAGGAGGAGTGGAGGGAAAACCGAAGAGGTAGAGAATGAAGGGAGGGAAGAAGCAATGAGCCTTATGTAGAAAGAAAAACATCAAGGACAGCAGATATTAAACCCATTGTGATTCTTTCTCTGTGCATGTGCGTTTAACCTCAAACTTCTGTCGTAGTTCCTCGTTGCCTTCCTCTCCCTCTGGCTGGACAGGAACATTGAAGTATTCTCCTTCCTCCTGGGACAGCATCTTAAACCTGAGCCCCCAAAATAAAAACAGAGCAAAGTAAGATAAATCCTGGATTACCACCAGACAGCCTTTCTATCTTCATGCCACTATTCCTTCAGCTTCAATTCTGTATCTTTCTCTCTACACCTTCCTCCCTCAATCCTTTCATTCTGCCATCTTACCATCCATCTATCCCTTGTTTCTGTAGCTCCGAGATGCCAAAGGAGAGGGATCCCATGAAGTCGTTCCTGCTGGTCAGATCCCAGTCCCAGACCTCCACTGACAGACGGCGGTCCTTGTCAGTTTCTTTTAATTTGCTGAGGGATGGAGGGAGACAGGGAGGGAGAGGTTAGACAAAAGATGAGATGTGGAGGAGAAGTAGGAGAGCGTTCTATAAGAACAACAGAGAATGTGGTTGATATCTAAAAGAAATAGTCAAGATTTTTCTAACATTTAAAACTGATTGTGCCTGATGTGCCTCAACATCACAACACATAGGTTTCTGCCATATCATTCTGAACAAAATAATGTTCTGTATAATTTGTGTCTGTTAATTCTTAAAACAAGTAAAAATAAAAATCATTAAAATCGTATTCACAGACAGAAGCTACAAAACACATCCATAAAATCTCTCTATGATCCTTTTATAGCTGATGTAAAAGGTAAGGGGTCTGTTAAATATCCACAAATGATTTTTTTTCTTGTCTGTGACATTCCTAGCAGCCACAGCAACCCAGAAAACCATACAGTTTAGTTGACAAGAGGCGAAAACAGTAAAGGGAACGGGGACAGGGTCACTCCCATGAGCTCCAGTTAGCTCTGTGCTCATGTGACTGAAAATGAGGCCAGGTAAGTTCAAAGCAAAGAAGTTTCTTTCCAACAATGCCAAATACAGTACATGTATTTTGAAGATGGACAGAGATATTATATAGGGTGAGAGGAAGTCTCACAAAGTGAAGGTCTCGTTCCAGGTGGGGTTGAGGCAACATTTGATAGTCTTGGTCTTCTGCTTGCTCTCGCTCTTGGGGTCTGGGATCAGCTTGAGCTTGACGTAGGGGTCTGACAGGCCGTTGGGGTCCATAGGCACCAGGTTCTTAGCCTCTTTGACTGGGAAGGACAGGCGAGAGGAAAAACACCAGCTCTTTTAGTCTGTTTAGTCATTCAGTCTGCAATTTGTCCTTTCCAGAGGACAGCAGGGCATGAACCTGCAAGTGAGCAGTGTTAGTGCAATACTCTGCCAGCACACTCCTACATCTGAACTGATGTAGAGCCCCACTCTGGCCTGCCCTAAATAACTCTGGCTACATTTGACAACACTTAACAACAGTTTAGTTTCTGTTCCATAATCAATCTAGAGCTGTCTGAGAGAGAGAGAGAAAGAGAGAAAGAGAGAGAGAGAGCACGTGGTTGCCTGTCCTAGTGGTGATGTGGGTCAATCGTTGGATCATTGATCGACTAATGGACTTTCCAGTTTCAGTCTTGGGCTGAAATAGAGCTCTGAGAGGTGCTCTCTCTCTCAATATCAAACAGTATGTGTGTGTGTGACAGAGAGAAAGAGAGAGAGAGAGAGAGAGAGAGAGAGAGAGAGAGAGAGACAGCATACTCACTAGTGACGGTGAGAGTGTCCTCACTGATCTGGGCAGTGATCTGGATGCGGCCTCTCCTCTCTGTGTGATCTGTCCCACACAGGCTAGGGACATTGGCCACACACCGCTTATGGATGTTCATCATACAATCTAAACACACACACACAATTCTTTTGTCAATATCTCAATACTATCAATCAAATGTATACATTATATTATCCAATTCATATGCATGCAATTCATACAAGATATGGCTTGCATATTAAAATTTGTCTTTTGCAACTTTCATTTGTCTTTTGCAACTTTTATTTTCCCATTTCTCTTTTGCAACTTTCATATCCCCTTGTAACTAAAAGCCCTTCTTTGCTATTATTAGAGAAAAAAGTGAACTTGCATCTAATAGTTTCAAAATAAATTAGCAAATTTCGGTTAACGACTTAAAAATATCTATGCAGTACCATTATTTTACTTCCAGTTATGGGAAGTATGGGTTCTATTTGACTTAAATCTTAGATTAATTGCAGATTTAGCAGTATTAAGTACAGCTACACAGACACCGACGCATAGGTACACACAAACCTTAAAGTATTTTTCATGGTGATGAGGGAAAAAAGGTCCTAGCACACTGCATGCAATTGCGCTGTCTGCCCACTAGATGTCAGACTGCTATGATCTACAGAGATCCACATTGTACTCTAGCAATGTGGGCAGGTAAACTATTGCTTTCTGTACATTGTCCTTAATTTGACAATGACCCCCCCTTCTACCCCTTCTCCCTTCATCTCCCCCTCAAATAATGTCCTAGATACATCATCCATACACATAATGTCTCTTTCCATTGCTATGCAGACACACAGCTCAAAGGGTGTAAAGCCCTGAATGCAGGGACAACTCCATGGATAACTCACCAACTCCTACCCCAAAACAGAGAAAGATGAGCGCGTCCGAATATATCCTTAGCTAAAACTCAGCTGCTATATCCAAAGCTCCTCCTAGACCAATATAAAAGCAGCGGCCGAGCAAAAACAATATTCATATCTGTTAACATATATCTGTCCTCCAAAAAGTTACTGTATAAGGCTGTACCCAAACAAACTTGGCAGTATCCCAGATGAGTTACTAAAGAAGACAAATGTATTGCTAGCAGCCTACCAAAAGCAAATAATGTCTTCTAACATCATGGTTGTCTAACAAGATGGGTTCCTTAGTCATGCGTGTCAACACACTTGTTTATATGTTTGTTGTTCAGATGAGTTACTTAAAATTCCTAGGAAGTGTGTGGCACATCCGGTATGTGTAAGTGTCAGGCCGAGAGTCAAGCAATTAGAAAGGAGGATAAGCCTGCACACTACACTGCAGTTATCAACTTTAATTGACAATGTTTTGATCAGTCAGATCGTCATCAGGTCATATCCAAATAAACACTCCCACTTATGTATATATCATAATAGGCCAGAAGTCACATGATCTGAAAGTAAATCAATGCACAGAAAAAAACACAGAACATTAATCATTGTTCAAATGGACAATGGACAGAATGAGGCCAATCAAACATGTATATCCCTAGTGCTAGTAAACATACCGTATATGTCACTAGTGATAAAATTGCTAAAGGAATATGGTCAAAATTCAAATTATTACTTCTCATACATAGTTATGAGGGCCAAGTGGCTCTTAAAAGCTTAGTTTTCATCTGCTCACCAACGCACCATCACTGAGTGCAAGTCAAAAACATAAATTAATAGTAATATCAATGAATAATAAATCATAATATTCCTTGTGAATATATATGCAGTCCACATCAAACACCAGCATACAGTCCTATTGTCCCTGCTGATCATCACGAAAAAAGGTCTGCTATCAAATTCCTGGTTCAGACCCTCAGGTGTCTGTGACTTATAGATCCAGTATAGTTCTCATCTTTAAAGCAGATTGTCCAGGTCTCCTCCCTGACTGAAAACTCCTGCCAGACAACTGTAATACTAGCAGCCTGTCAAAAACATATAAATCTCACACACCTGTATGTCTTCTAGAAAGCCCCTCTTGGATAGCAAAAAGGGAGTTCTCTATTTCCTAACATATTACCCTTTCTTCCAGAACAAGTTCATCAAGCCATTGCCAAATATAGTTGCATGTTTTCCAGATGAGCTACTTAGTTAAGTTCCTTTCTCTATGAGTATCGATCCACCAAAAGCAGACAATATGTCCCCAAACATTATCCGTGTTTTCCAGACGGTTGCTAATGCTAACAGCCAAGTATAAACAATATATCTCATGATACGGTTCTCTTCCAGACAGGTAAATGAAGATCTACATTAAGGTGGCGTTCACATGGGACATTTGGCATCTATCACATTTATGGACCAGAATGCATTGAAACCACCTAGGTTTCCTTGTTGGGGGTGTGTCTCGAAACCTTTC
>NW_027282812.1:0-7500 GCF_046629955.1 Centroberyx affinis
TACAGCAGAGAGAGAGAGAGAGAGAGACAGACAGACAGAGAGAGAGAGAGAGAGAGAGAGACAGACAGACAGACAGGTCTGTACCATGCTAAATATTTGCAGTAAGGTTCCAGGTTAATGTTAATGTTGACTCGGTGTGTTGAGTTTCCACAGCTGTTGGCTTTAATGGAACAAGTCACAGTTGCTGTAGCTCTCTCCTTCTCTCTCTCTCTCGCTCTCCTCTCTCTCTCTCTCTCTCTCTGCTGTATATGTGTGTGTGTGTGTGTGTGTGTGTTGCTCTGCCGGTCACCTTGTTTTCCCTCAGTCACCCTAATACCTCTTTATCTATCTGTCTGTCAGCACCAATGTCTCTCTGTGGGAGCGTCCCGTGTCCAGAACGTCACGGGTTTGATCCCTGCAGCAGCCAATGACACACACACACACACACACACACACACACACACACACACACACACTCCCTCTCTGTCCATAGTTTGCAGTGTTCAGGTTTTAAACGGTAGACTTTACCCTCTGGAGCGTGGCCGGTGCAGCCATCGTCTCTGAACTCTGACTAAGCCTCCTGTAGCTCCATTCTACTGCCATTAACACACTGTTAGGAGCCTGCTGGTCCACCGGCTACACACACACACACACACACACACACACACACACACACACTTCATTTTTTTTTAAAGTCCCTCTCATAATTAGCTGTGTTGTTCTCATCTGGTCCTTTTTCTTGGTGTCACATTTAAATACAGCTTCTTTTTTTTTTATTGTCTCTGTTTTTTTGAATATATGATATTGATGTTGCTCTATTTTTGTATTTATTTATTTATTTATTATAATTTTCGTCTTTTCTTTCCACTATGAAGCACTTTGTCACTTTGTTTTGAAAAGTGTTCTATAGATAAAGTGTATTATTATTTTATTATTATAAATTAATTAGTATTATTATCATGTAAACACACACACACATATGATGCCCCTGATTCCTGTATTTTTTGTGCCTATTTGTTGTGTTTTGGTATGATTCTGTGGTGTAACCTGTCCCCGTTTGTGTTTCTTTATTCATTTCTTTATATGAAACCTTTTTTTTTTTATCTCACTTTGCTTTGATAGTGTATCTCAATGGGACCTTCCTGGTTAAATAAAGGATGAATAAATAAATAAATATTCACATGAGCACAGATATGTGGCACAAACACATGTACACACACTTACAGACCGCAGCTAAACATAGAGTTAGCAGACCAGACTGCCATATTGTTCAGTAACAAAGGTTAAAGGTCAAAGGTGAGAGAGTTCTGGGTCTGAGTCACTGGTAGAGACAGACTGGTGAGGCTGTGCTGTGGGAAACGTGTTGCAACAATAGAGCTGTTGGTCAACTTTATCATCTCAGTGCAATTATACGATACGGCAATATTCATATTGAAACAGCTTTGGAACAGCTTGTTCTCCTGATGAAGACCTTGTGGTTGAATGATGATAAAGTTTTTTTTTTTTTTTTTAATTTCAGTCTTTTAGTCTCTTCCCTCCTCACTGGATGTAGAAAGACTTGGACTTTGTGTACACAGCTCAGTTTACTTTTTTTCTCACTGGAGGCTTTCAAATCTTAGAGCTTGAATCTCAGTTTTCTACAGATTTGGTTCCTGTTCCCAATAAGCATCTTAAAATAACTCAATGACTCAATTTCAATTCACAAGCACTCAAAACAATTAGAGGACTTTCATGTGAGCTCCCCATCCACACACACCCCACCTTACCCTCCTCTGACTGACACACACACACACACACACACACACACACACACACACACACACACACACACACACACACACACACACACACCCTCCTCCGCTCCACTCCAATTCACCGTTTTATGACTTAACTATGGGAAAACACTCCCTCCTGTTTGCTTTCCTCCCCTCCTTTTCTTCTCTCTCCATCCTCTCTTCACTCCCCTCCCCCCCCCCTCCACTCCTCTGTTTGTCCATGGAGTGACATTCCTGTAGCTACCTGGAGCCAAAACTGTTCATTTGTCTAATTTCTAAACGGCAAACACACACAGAGATGCTTCCTACTGAGAAATGAAGGAAACAAGGTTGTGAAATTCTCAATTTTTTTTGCGTTTTCAAGTCTACTGACAACAGAGACAGTGAGAGATGCAAGTCACCAAAACAGCCAAAACAAAAATTCAAAAACAACTCTTTAGGCAGCAGGGCATCCGGTAACTGAACAAAAAAATCACAGGTTTGATTCTCGCAACAACCATGAGTCTCTGAGCAAGATATTGAAACCTGTTGCTCTGGATAAGAGCGTCAGCTAAAAGCCCAAATGTAAAAATGTAAAAAAAAATAAATAGAAATATGTGATTTAGAGGGGAATCAATTGCATGAGGGATGAATTTGTCAGTTTCTTCTTGTGTGTTTAAAGCAGAAGAATTGGGCTTGTGAACTGGAGGTTCTGATTTCTTGTCACTGTTTCAACATGGAGAACAAAAAAAGAGTCATGTTCAAAAGTCTGCCAGTCTGTTCTTTTAAGTATTCTATTTAACTGTTTTTATCATGTCAAATGTAATATTACATAAAAATACAGACTGTAGCTTACGACCCAAAACTTATGACTGTATAGAAAGACTTTCAGCCATTCAAAAGCTAAGAAAAGAGGAGAAACTCAAACAATCTGCTGGAGTTGACCTGGCCTAAACCAATATTTACTGTCTCATTAACAAGGGCAAACCTCTCTCTTTATCCTCTCTTTTCTTTCTCTTTCTGCCCTCTTTCTTCACATTTTCAGGTGTGTGTGTGTGTGTGTGTGTGCCCGCCTTGCCTTGCTTCCTGCTACTGATAAAGTGAAATGTGGGACAGATAAAGTGACGATGGGCTGCAGATAGCTGAGATTATTTCCAATGCCAACTACATTCCAGACTGAGTTTCATCAGAGTTGCACTGTGTATCACCCTGCAATTAACTGAAAAGTTGCGTGTAACCTGGTTGCATCAAGTGGAAACCAATCAAAACGCTGATACTTTCTTTCAGTTGGGCCAGTTACAGTACTACTACAGCCAGCTGATAGGTAACTAACAAAAACAATAGATGGCATATAGTTTTTGACATGGGCACAAGAAAAATAAATCACTATCCTCCAGTATTTTGAAGGTTTGTGGATTAACTTTAAAATTAAATATTGTCATATTCCAGATAGACGTTAACTTGGCAGTGGAAGTTAGCTGCTGTTAGTTTAACCGCTAACTGTGGACCTAGCTTACATTATGTTAATATTACGCCACAGCCAACAGATTTAATATGCTGAATTACTTAATTTTTAACTTGATGTTAACACAAAATAAGGTTTGCTGTAGTAAAACATGACTTTCCCTCCCTTTCAACTGTTTAAACTATATTGTAGCTGTTGGCTTGATTGCATTTGAAATGCTCTGTGGACCAGTGAAGTTGCATGAAGCTCCTGCAACTCGCAACTCACCAACGCAACTTTACAGGAAACAAACCCAAACACACAGAACTCTGTCTGAGGTCGCACCGCGTTTAAATCCAGCCCCTCTCCAGTTCCCCTATCACACAAAATGAGCTCATTGTTTGATAGCGGACAGACATTAGCATCTATCTATTATTAGCTTAGCTTGGCAGAGCGGGAGAATACCATCCAGAGTCACTGGTGTCGGTCGGGGGAAGACGAGCCTGGCAGGGAAAGTGTTTTTCTGTCTGGGTTTTGTCTAGCGAGGAAAGAAGCAGCACACACTCCTCACTGATACGGAGCGGGACACACTGTGCAGAGACAGCAAACACACACACACACGTCACACACACACACACACGTCACACACAGGTGTTACAGTACTTTGCGGTGTGATTCAAATCATTCCCTGACCCCCAGCCTGACCACAAAACACCTAAACCTGTCCTCAAACTAAATTAAAATACTCTTCCCTCACTTTTATCCACCTTAGTCCCTTGAGCAAGACACTGAATACTGCAGTAAAGCAGGGTGAGAAAAAGAGTTTGCTGAACAAATAAAACTTTCATTTGGTTTCATTACAAAATGCTAAATACCCATTCCAAAATAGTTTCAACAAAGGTTTTGAGTCAGATGTCACACAATTTCAATTTCAAACAATTTTAATCTCAGAACAGCTACAACCCTTACAACAGCAAACCAAATTCTTCTCTCTAGCTTCCACCTGAACCACAGTAGGTGTGTGTGTGTGTGTGTGTGTGTGTGTGTGTGAGAGAGAGAGAGATTTGGTCGTGTTTTTAAAGTCATGCTGATATGGTTTTGCCCTCTGAGAATGTGCCAGCAGCTCACACAGACCATGAGAAACCTAAACATCCTCGAAACGCCAAACGCCGAGCTACCGACTGCTGAATCTGTGTGTGTGTGTGTGTATGTGTGTGTGTGTGTGTGTGTGTGTGTGTGTGTGCTCTTGTACTTCTGTCCTCGTTAAGACCAAATGTCCTCCTAAGGATAGAGGGACGAAGGTCCGACCAAAATAAAGATAAAACAGAGAAAGCCTGGTGTAACGTTGGGATGACTAGAGGTTTTCCAGCTCAGTTTATTTTTTGAATTTATACTGTAGAGTCTGTTTCTTCTGTTTTGTATGAAAGTTATGAACAAAGTCTTCCTGTTCTTCTGCCTCTCCAACATGTTGACATTTATTCCAAAACATATATTTACATTAGGGAACATTAGGGAATGATACACTCAATAGAAGCTCCTCACAAATATAGGAATACAGACATGTGGGTGTGTGTCCATGTGCACGCTCTTCAAAAACATCATACCTCCAAAAATCAGGAATTGACAAAAACAAATGAATCTCCCTTTTTCATGAATTTCCCATTGAATCACATTTCTTAAACGCCTCTCTAGAGGATCTGAGACACTTTACCAGCCGTTCACAACCGACTGTTTCCTCCATGTTTGTTCTCCACATTCTTCTGAATGGACCTAACACTCTCACTGACACAATAGCCTGATAAAGGGCCCATTGAGGGCCGTTCTGTATGCAAAGTCATTGGGAGGCTCAGGAGCGCCGCTGCATCAAAAGGAGGTTGTGAGGGCGAGCAAATACAGCGAGACAATAGGCCCGAGCTGAATGGCTATTCAATGGGAACGGGCCGCTCTGCCTGGTGGATGGGCGAGCGAGCAGACATGTCTGAACCAGGGACTGGAGTCTCTCTCTCTCTCTTTCTTTTTATCTCTATTTATTCTCTCTCTATTTTATAATAGCCTCAAACTCCAGTATAGTAGCCTAAAACTCCATTATTTTAGCCTAAAACTCCAGTATAGTAGCCTCAAACTCCAACATAGCAGCCTAAAACTCTAGTATAGTAGCCTCAAACTCCAACATAGTAGCCTAAAACTCTAGTATAGTAGCCTAAACCTCTAGTATAGTAGCCTCAAACTCCAGTATGGTAGCCTCAAACTCCAACATAGTAGCCTAAAACTCCAGTATGGTAGCCTCAAACTCCAACATAGTAGCCTAAAACTCCAGTATGGTAGCCTCAAACTCCAACATAGTAGCCTAAAACTCCAGTATAGTAGCCTAAAACTCCAGTATGGTAGCCTCAAACTCCAACATAGTAGCCTAAAACTCCAGTATGGTAGCCTCAAACTCCAACATAGTAGCCTAAAACTCCAGTATGGTAGCCTCAAACTCCAACATAGTAGCCTCAAACTCCAGTATAGTAGCCTTTCATATTAAAGGGAGAACACCTGTGTCGTTTAGAGTTTTAGCTCATTTGCTTCTTTAACTGTTGAAAAATTGTTGTAAAAGTTGTATAAAAGCAATAAGACAGGAGAGGGAGAGCTAGATCGTGGTTACTGGCATTGAATACTCTTCACTCATTCATTCATTCATTCATTCATTCATTCATTTTCTTTCTTTCCCACTAAAATGAGTCAGTCACCCTAACTTCTTACTCACTCTTTCCTTTTACTTTCTTTCTCTTTCAGTTGCACTCTTTCATTCCTCCTTCCTTCCATTAGTGCATCCTTCCATCTGTCTCTATCTATCATCGTCTGTTTCCATCTTTCTTTCCAACTGTCATTCTCTCCGTATCTGTCTTTTTTTGTCTATTTTTCTTTTTTTTCTTTGCCTTCCAGTAGCTGTCCTCCTGCAGGAGAGGGGGAAACTCCAGTTGACCTTGTATAGAAGCTGCTGTCTGTCCTGCTGATAAGACGGAGGGAGGGAGAGAGGGAAGGAGGGAGGGAGGGAGGGAAGGAGGGAAGGAGGGAAGGAAAAGTGGCAGAGAAACAAGAAAAACAGAGAAAGGCAACCAGACTGCTTGGGAGAAAGAGAGAAAAAAGAGGGAGATAAGGAAAGAGGAGGGCGGAGGGTTGATACAGGTGAAAAGATAGCTTTGTGTAGACAAGGTGAACAGGGCAGAGAGAGAGAGAGAGAGAGAGAGAGAGACAGAGAGAGAAAAAGAGAGAGAGAGAGAGAGAGAGAGGGAGGGAGGGAGAGAACGAGAGAAACAAACAAAAAGAAAGATACAAAGAAAACGAAGAGGAGGATTTTAAGAATGGAGTGAGAACATAAGTAGGTCCATTTAAGTGTGTGTGTGTGTGTGTGTGTGTGTGTGTGTGTGTGTGTGTGTGCACGAGCGTTGGGGGCAGTCAGGGAGTTCAAAGCAGCAGGAAGTAAAGAACTAAAGAGCCTGACCGTGACCTTTGACCTGCGACTGATCATCAGGCTGGAACAGACAGGCATGACCAGGGAGCAACACACACACACGCGCACACACACACACACACACACACACACACACACACACACACACACACACACACACACACACACACACACACACACACACACGGGTAGTCATCAAAGAGCGACAAAGTAGAGCAGAGTGGCAGGCTGGTTGGTATAGAATAGAATAGAATAGAATAGAATAGAATAGAATAGAATAGAATAGAGAAGCCATTACTGTTGCTGAACTTGGCGGAGGTCACGCTGACACACTAAGGAAATAAAATCGTGCTTTATCACACACACACACACACACACACACACACACCCACACACACACACACCAGTACACACACACACACACACACACAGAAAGCGTTGGAGGGTAGCAACAAGGGCAGAAAGCGTTCTTATAATCGTTTCCTCTGCTTTGAAAATGGGTTCCACCAACACACACACTCACACACACACACACACACACACACACACACACACACACACACACACACACACACACACACACACATACACACACAGCATTTGACATTAGATGGAGTATGAATGGCTTCTTTTTCTGTCGTTTCCCAGCTGGAGTCCGTCTCTCTTTCCCTCTCCCCTCCCTGACCTTCTTCCTCTCTCTATCTCTTTCATTCACACCCTCTCTCTTCCTCCTCTTCCTCTTTCTCTCTCTCTCTCATTCACTCTCTCTCTCTTCTCCTTCCTCAGCATTTTACTCTCTCCTTCAGTCCCTTCACCTCCATCCTCTCCCTCTCTCCTTTCATTCTATCTGTCTCTCTCTGCCCATT
>NW_027282812.1:12500-15000 GCF_046629955.1 Centroberyx affinis
ACACACACACACACACACACACACACACACACACAGAAACACCCCACAAAAGCCTATACTGTGCGATAATGATAGGCTGCTGAGCCAGACAATGGAATGACAGGTAAATGACAGATGGAGGACAAACATCCCCTGTTCTTTTCCTGTCCTCTCCTCTTCCTCCTATCCTCCTCTTTTCCATGCCCTCACCCTCCTCCTCCTCTTCCTCCTCCTTTCACCTTCCTCACCTCCTTTTTCCATGCCGGCCCCCCTCCACCTCAATCCTCCTTCCCTCCCTCCACTTTTCCATTTTCTACCCCTCCTTTCCTTCCCTCCTCCTTCCTATCTCTCTATCTCTCTTGTTTTTTCCTCCTCTTTTCCATCTTCCCCTCCTCCTCTCCTCACCCCCCTCTTCCTCCTCCCTCCTTTCTTCCTCTCTCTTTCTCCTCTTTTCCAGGTTTTATCCCTCCTTCTCTCTCCCCTCCCGTTTTACCTGTGATTACAGAATCCTTCCACTATCACACACCTAAGGAATGACAGTGCACACACACACACACCTCACACACACACACACACACACACACACACACACACACACACACACACCTAACACACCCACCCACACACACACACACACACACAAACACCTGGATAGAGAGCAAACACACATCAGCCAGTCTTACATCACACAGTTTCTACAATAGTGTATTGTATTGAAGCGAGTGTGACCTCATTATATGATCCAATACTTCATGCAGTAACTTTCATTCCTCTTCCATTTCTCTTCTCCCTCCCTCCCTCCCTCCCTCCCTCCATCCCTCCCTCCATCCCTCCATCCCTCTCTCTGAGGAATGCAGGTTAATGAAAACAGCATGCAGCTAAAATAAACAGAGAGATAAAGAGGAATACAGAAAGACAGGAAGAGAAGAAGAAGTATAGATATATCTTCTGCAGATCAACAGAAGAAGAATGGAGTGAGAACTTTTCAATATGGTTCAGTGCAGAGGAGTAGAAGAAGAAGACAAGGTGGAGGAGGGGGAGGGGGTCTGGAGAAAGAGGAAGAGTGGGAAGAGGAGGAAATGAAAGAGGAGAAGTTGGAGGAAGAGATGGAAGTGGCACGGAAAGTTGAGGAGGAAGAGGAGAAAGTGGAGGAAGAAGAAGAAGAAAACAGGGCAGAGACCTGGTAGCTATAAAAAAAAAAAAGAGGAGGAAGAAGAAGGAGCAGGGGAAAGTGGATGAGGAGGTTGGAGGTTTAAGCTGAAGTTATAAAAAAAAGAGAATTCCTCATTAGCTGGAACTGAGGTGGCAAACTCTTCTTCTTTGGGTCCGAAAGAGGAGGAAGAAGAGGAGGAATGAGAAGGATGTTGAGGAGGAGGAAGAGTAAGAGATAGCAGAAGAAGAAGAAGAGAAGAAGGCGGAGGAGATAGAAACGTCTATATTGGGCTGGGTGCTATCTGTCAAAGATATAGGCTGCACAGCTGGTACATATACAGAGGAGGAGGAGGAGGAGAGATAGGAGAGGGTGAAAGAAAAGGGAGGAGAAGAACAAGAGGAGGAAAAGAGGAAGAGGAGGAGGGGTGAGAAGAGAGGAGGAGAGAGAGAGAGAGAGAGGTAAACTATGTGAGATTAGAGCCTGTCTTTATGTTGAATTCAGCACATAACTGATCCGAACAGATGGGGAGCAGGAGAAAGAGAGAGAGAGAGAGAGGGAGAGAGAGAGAGAGAGAGAGAGAGAGAGAGAGAGAGAGAGAGAGAGAAATATTAGACAGAACTGGGTCTTGTTGTTAATATGTTGAAACAGTGTTAGAAACAGTGTTAGACTCGACACGATGAAGCATTAGAGTTTACATCTAATCCAAACTAAGGCTACAAATGAATAGTTTTATTCCAACATGTTATCTGTATATCCATTTTGACATTATGAAATCATTACTGTTTAGTTTACCCTTCAAAATCCTTAAATTATGGAGGATTTGGTCTGCAAAAAGTGTTATTTTTATGTTACTTTAAGATGCCTACTACACATGCATGCAGCATGTATCAGTGCTGCCGGGTGAAAACCTCGTACCTGTGCCTTGTAAACGTCAACTTCTCAAGAACTCATTCAATTCAATTCAAACTTTAGTCAAGACTCGTCTTAAAAACTGAAGCAGTCCACAGCAGATACAACAACACAAGACAATTACACATGAATAGAAGGAAAAGATGCACATAAAAAGAGTAGAGTAGAAAAGGTGAACTAAGGAAAGCA
Source organism: Centroberyx affinis (assembly GCF_046629955.1). Lineage (NCBI taxonomy): Eukaryota > Metazoa > Chordata > Actinopteri > Beryciformes > Berycidae > Centroberyx > Centroberyx affinis. The sequence continues at coordinate 14,731 of NW_027282812.1, forward strand.
GCCGTGTTTTTAGCTTGATGACGACGCATTTTTGACTTTTTTATTCGATGGGTTTTGAAAGGGTTTCACAGGCCCAGGAGGTCAGAGGTCAACTGAAGTGAAAACATGAAAATAACCAAAATTAGAGGTATGAAGCTTTCACCTGACAGCAAGGAGATGTAAAATCAGGTGTAGGTGTAAGAGTCTATTTTTAAGAGTTAGGCGTCAGCTGTTTGGAAACGGTGCATATCTCATATTGGAACGAAGCTCTCCAGTTGCAGCTTACAGTAA
>NW_027282812.1:17500-22128 GCF_046629955.1 Centroberyx affinis
GACGATATCCATTTGTTTTGAGGGTATGTGCGTCTGTGTGTGTGCGTCTATATCTGTGTGTGTGTGTGTGCGTGTGTGTGTGTGTGTGTGTGTGTGTCAGGCGGAGCGGGCCGTCCTGACGGATTCACCACAACACCAGCTAGAACAAACACAACCTGCTGCCAAGACTAACAGCTCTGAATCAACTGAGCTGAAGCATTAACACTTCCAGATTTATCACCAGGCTGCTGAAGTCTGAGGAAGCAGATTCATCAGCTGCAGCGGGCCGGTCACAGCTGCCATTTACACTGCAGTTCTCTCTTCTTCTCTTCATTCCCTCTCTTCATTCTCTTATCGGGGAGTGGGGGGGGGGACTTGAGGACAGGAAGCAGGATGGGAAATTACCAGCCAACAGGTAGAATGGAGTCTGGACTGGTAAATGTGGCTGGTGTTGGTGAGGTTTGCTTTGTCAGAGGCCAGTCTGTCTCATTTCAACTCTACAGAGCACTGAGTGTGTTTACATGGACACTAATAAAGCGATTATAGTCAACTCGCCTTGACTCCACTGCAGATACTACCCCCTCAATTTGCCCCCCCCCCCACAACCGGTCGTCATAGCGACGCCGCGACGCTGCATGAAACGCGACACACACAGCAACAATGGAGGATATCGAAGGGTTGATTCTCGGTATGTGGCTGTTTAGTCACAGCAAGGAAACAGATTTTATTTCAGAAGAGGCTGAAGGCAGCGAGACAGCAGACTGCTCTCTGGCTGCTCAAAGGCGACGCAAGAGGGTAAGCTAGCCTGGTAGCTAACGTTAGCATATACGTCCCGTGTCGCGATGACGATTCTCTCCGACCAATCAGTAGTCTGCAGTGTTTTCACGTCACCTTTTGGTATCACCTCAGCTCGCCTCAGCTCGCCTCAGCTCGCTTGGAACCTTGACGGAGGTGCTACGAAAAAAAGTACCAGGTACTACGTAGTATGGTACCTGGTACCTGGTACTTGGCCAGTGGAAAACCAAAAAAGGCGAGTAGAGCCGAGTCGAGCCGGTACCATGCGGTGGAAAAGCGGCATAAGGCAATTCCCTGATTATTCCGGTGTTCACGTAAACAACAGAGTGTGATTTCCTTAATCGGATAAATGAAGCATTGCGTTAGTTCATGCAGGACACGGACGTCACGCGTTGCTAGTCATCTACCAGCTGATCACCACACACACCAATCATAATCCATTCTCATAACAAGGCGGTCTATTTAAATGGCCTCCTCCTACACGGATTCCTGCTTCACAACTGCTGCACACTCTGCTGCTTGGTAAAGCTTTACCTCCACCTCCCCAGCCTCCACCTGTTATAGTCTATGCAATCGAGCCACGGTGGCTCTCAAATGTCAACACTACTGATTGTTGCTGCTCTGGCTCTGCTCTGTCCACTCCCATGGGGGGATTTGCATGGCGCCCCTGCTATACCTTTAGCATGCTTGCCAGGTAAGCAGGGAGCTGCTACAGCAGGGCCATATCCGCCAAATATAACTGTATTACCATTAGTTGCAATTAATGGTTTCATCTGTGACTAAAGTGTTCCTGACTGAAAGGGCGTTATCGCAATATGAGAAACTCAATTAGCAAAGCTAGGTTTTTGCCCAATTTTTCATATTATTCAATGCATGTAAACCCTTGATATGCTTTGATTTCTTTCGGTTTTTTAACATCTGCACAAGAGCGTAAACGTAACTGGACAGCTGTGTCCAGTAGCGGACTCTTCCTCTAAGAAAGCTTGTCGGTGTTTTCTGCTCTTACAGAGAGTTAGGAGGAGAGACATCACGAGAGTGCATGTAAACACATCATTCAAATTAACCTGAATATTCCCAGTTACCAGGTTATAATGCGTCTGGTAAAATAGAGACGGTGGCTCTAGATGAAGAAGTTTAATGATAGAGCCCCAATAATGAGTTATCGCCCGATCACTGTAAAACTGACTTTGACTTGTTCCCGTGTCAACAGTCCAAACTTCTAGAAACTGTTCTGATATTCTAGAATCAGTCCGACATTCTGGAACATTCTGGAACATTCTAAGAAAGTAAATCTTCACACAGACACACACACACACACACACACACACACACACACACACACACACACATAATAGAATAGGAGACTGTGCTGTATCAAATAACTAGCTGAGTTTACAGTAAACACAGAAAGAGAGAGAGAGAGAGAGAGAGAGAGAGAGAGATTTATGTGTTTGCCTGTTTTCAGCTTATAGTTCAGTACATATATCTATAAATGAGTGCAGTCAGTGTAGCCGTGTGTGTGTGCGTGTGTGTGTGTGTGTGTGTGCAATATTTCATCAGTTCTACCTGTCCATGTGTGTAAATGTCTGTATGAGCATGTGTGTGTGTGCACGCACCTATGTGACGGTCTGTGTATTTTAGAAGTCCTACTAGTGTGTGTGTGTGTGTGTGTGTGTGAATGTGTGTGTGTGAATGTGTGTGTGTGTGTACCGGTCCTACCTGTCCGAGGTCCAGGGTGACGTTGACCTCGTTGAACTCGGTGCTGCGGGACAGAGGCGGGCTCTGCCACCAGCGCTCCGTCCCGTCGATGGCGTTGGTGATGGGATGGGCGCGGTCGCTCTCCCCCTGGCTGCAGATGTCACAGTACTGGCCCTGAGAACACACACACACACACACACACACACACACACACACACACACACACACACAGATTCAATGAACAGTTGAACATTACTGAGTAGTATAACCACGGATGTGCGAGAGTCTGCAGGCTTTTATTCCAACCAATCATTACAGCAGGTGATTTCACTGATTAGCAACCAATCAGTGAAATCACCTGATGATGCACTGAATCCCTATTGTTTCCGTTTAAACTTTCTGTTTGCTGTGTCGGGGCTATTGAACGCACCCCAGGTGTAGTCTTAAGAAAACATAAAAACCTGCACCTGTCGCCCCATTTTTTAGAGAGACGGACACATAGAACTGGCTGATTTTCTTGTTGTTGCCTCTGTATTTCTTTACATTTGAACACTGATGACATTTGATGGTGATGGTGAGTGGCTCAGTCACTATACTCTATACCGGTGGTTCTCAACGTAGGGTCCGGAGACCACCAGGGGTCCTTGAGTGGGTTCCAGGGGGTCCCCAGCCAACTGATGAATTGTTAAACTTTAGCATTATTTCATTTACAAGAAGTGAACACAATTAGAGAATGTAGAAGAATGACTGTTTTGATCATAGTTTCTCTGTTATCTCTCTACCTACAATACAGACAGTCATGGGATTCTGGACAAAATCATATCTGACAATAAAAATATTCTCAGATTTGGGTCCGAGAGACAAAATCTCATCAAATGGGGGTCCGTGGCTCTAATGTGGACTAAATTAGGGTCCTTGATATGAAAAAGGTTGAGAATCACTGCTCTATACTATACTGTACTATACTATACTATACTACCATATTTGCTGCAGATGTACTGCCTCTAAACTGAGAGAGAGACATAATGTATTTTTATTTTTTTTTTACTTTCAAAACATTTAACATTGAACCTATATTTATATTCACTGTCCCTATGGCTGCAGAGATGGCAGTATTGACCCTAAAGAGAGAGACAGAGGTGCATAACACTGTTTTGAACCTGTGGCCTTTCAGTTACAGGACGCCCCCTCTCCTCTCTAACCACCGCCGGGACACCCAGGAGCCACAGGAGACCCTGGCTGCTACACATCTGCACCAGCTTAAAAAATTGCAGTAAACAACAATGGAAAAGAAGAGTTTTCTTTCTCTACTGTTTGGCCCTAAAGGAATCTGGACTCAAGTTTCTTGTTTTGCAGCAGAAAGGTGAATCCGCTCAGGTTTCTGTGACAGCGATACTCCAGCAGTCTGTATTGTATGTGTGGAGGAACGTTTTAATCGTCCCATAAATTCAATCTCTCCGCCTCAATCTGTCTGTTTTGTACCTGAATTCACACAGTTTATAGTCTGATGTGACTCCAAGGTGTAGTGAATGGAAACAGAGCAGGTTTAAGGGTTTCAACTCCCTCTGGGGCCACAATACTAAAAATATATGGATTTTGTTAGTCTAATATTTATAGAGCAGTGCCTCACAACAAGGAACAAGTGCAAGGAATAAAACATGTAGCCTAGTGCAGAATAAAAACTGAATGAGGCAATTTTGAGGCTAAAATCTGTCAGTGGGAGGGGCTTATTAGAATATTAATGAGATATGGAGGAAGTGGTTGTGGAGGAATATTCTCTGCCCGTCTGGGAAAAGAGTTTTAGGTGAAGCAGCCAGAAACTCTCCTTCGTCCAAGTTGCAGCTGAACTGAGCTGCATGCTGGGAAAAAAAATAGCGGGGATTAAGGGGGAATAACTCCAACCGTTCTCAAAATTTGATTGGATGAAATGTTTGTCTCCGCCCCCCCGAGTGCAGGATGAGTCTTCAACAGAAATGTGCCGATTACTGGAAAGAGTCGCTCTGTTCATTTTGATTTCTAGAAATCAACATTTTTTGTCATTTTTTGGTCTGAATTGGTCCAGCAGAAAGGTAAATAAAAATTTTAATTTTTCATTTCATGGGTCTTTGATCTCCACTTAACCTCCCACCACACCCCACTGCTCCCTAAAGCCTCAG
>NW_027282813.1:0-7500 GCF_046629955.1 Centroberyx affinis
ATGATATCATAAATAGTCTGAGCAGCAGTACTCAGGGCCATAATTCAACCAGCGTCACAGTCTGTTAAAGGATAAAGCGGCAAACGGAGATGGGGCGAGCGCAAACCGCCGGCGCGCCCCCCCCCCCGTCACACCTCCGTCTCCTGATCCCTCCGTCGTTCCACTTGCTCGCCTTCCGCTTCCTCCGTCACCTCCTTTTTCTTCTTCTTCTTCCGCCTGCGGCAGAAGCCGTTCAGGCCGCAGAAGCAGGCGAAGGTGAAGGGCATGGCCTATCTGACGCGCCGCATCCACGTGCACCTGCGGAGGGAGAGGGAGGAAATGGGGGGGGGGGGGGGGGGGAGGTAGAGAGAGGGAGGGAGGAGGCGTTAAAACATGTCTCCCTCATCTGGTAATCTGCCAGTCAAGATATCACAGTGCAAGGAGTCGTCTCCGAGAAGTCTTTTGAACGCACAAGCGGATATCTGAAATCAAAGAAAAAGAAAGGAAACTTTATTCTTTTGTGCATATCAAGCCACGATGAGTTTTCTGATTAGACTGCTTAGGCAGTTAAAGTTTAAGATGAAGAGATTTCCCCTTGCATAATTAGGCTACATTGTTTCACTTTTACAGTTAAAATTATTTTTTTTAAATAAATATATTAAGTGCAGTTGCCATGCCACACCATTTGGTGGAGGCTTGTATCCATAACGCCTTATAGGCTACCTTGAGTGCATCCATCTTTAGCACTGACCTTATTCACACGCCGGCCATTTTGAACACTCGGGGTGGGAAACACTACCCAGAAGATTGGCATATAGCTAGCATTACTTCAACACAGTGATGACTTAAGATAAACGGTAACACTTTACAATAAGGGTACATTAATTAAGGGTTAGTTAATGCTTAATAAGCATTAACTAACCCTTAATTAACAGTTAACTAATGTGTCTGGTAATCATTTACTAAGCATGTTCATGTTAACTAAGGTATTACTTTATACACTATTTAATAGTAATCTTTATAAACTATTAAATAATGTATAAATTAGTAGGCTACCTTAGTTAACATGAACACCATTAGTAAATTACACATTAGTTAACTGTTAATTAAGGGTTAGTTAATGCTTATTAAGCATTAACTAACCCTTATTAAGCATTAACTAACCCTTAACTTAGTGTACCTTTATTGTAAAGTGTTACCAGATAAACAGTTATCAATATAATATAGCTAGCAATTGGGAACAACAACAACTGCTTGAATTTAGCAGAGAAGTTAGCTAGCTTACTAGCTAGTTAGTAGCTAACTAGCTACTTCTGCTAGATTCTAGTAGCTAGCAAATATATTAAAATGTGAACCTATATCCTTCAGATTCATTCGTTTCTAACATGCTTTTCACTGGTTAATCTGTGAAATGATTCATGTCTGTATGAAGTGCATCTTTGTTGCCCAGCCAGCCCAGCCCAACTTCTTTCAGGTAGAGTTTCCCACCCCGAGTGTGATGTAAATTCAAAATGGATGCTGTGGGACTAAGGTCTACTGGAGGCCCCAGTAGGAATGGAACCCCAGGAAACTGCTGTCATATCGGTGGCTTCAAATCTCACACTCAGATTTACCACCATCTATTTCACCTGTACCCCCTAAAAAATTGATATAATACCGCAGGAGGCTCGAGTCAAGGATGTAGCAGACAGCTCGATATAATCCTCTAGACTGTGTGTGTGTGTGTGTGTGTGTTCATGCACGTTTTTGCAGTGCTTTCAGTGAGAATCTCAGTGCAGAGAAAGTTACTGAGGGTCAATCGATAGGTCAGCCTGGACTTTTGCTAATAAACACACACACACACTGCAGGAAAGATTGGCATGGCAGCCTATTGAGCCCTGCCACTCAGGGAGGAGGAAAACATATTGTTCATTACATTTCTTCTCATATTTTTCTTCACATGAACATCTAAAGGATAGCATTTGCACTTCAGTTACTCTCTTTCTCTCTCTCACGCGCACACACACACACACACACACAGCCAAAAGTAGTCTTGGCTCACTGAAGAAACTCCCAACGTTAACATTTTTTGCCAGTGTGCTAGCAGCCAATCACAGACAAGCACTGAGATTAGGAGACGGGCGGTGAAACTGAGAGCTTCATTAAATACCAACCTGAGTCAGCACTAGCAAGCCTGGCTGGGGAGTGTGTGTGTGTGTGTGTGTGTGTGTGTGTGTGTGTGTGTGTAAAGCCAGAAAGAGAGCGCAAGAGAGAGAGAGAGAGAGCGCGAGTGGGTGACAAAAACACAGACACAGACCAAACATAAAGTGTCTCTACACGTGTGTGTGTGTGTGTTGGTGTGTGTGCATTTGTGTGCAAGTATGTGTGTGTGTGTTGTGTGTGTGGCCATAGGGATTGACACGCGGCTCAACCTGTCTCATACGGGGGCAATTAGCTGAGCCAGACTCTGGGCTGCCTGCAAGCGGAGACTAAAACGCCTCGGGCCATGCAGTGTGTCCCCGCATATACGTACATATGTGAGCATATACTGTGTGTGTGTGTGTGTGTGTGTGCTATTAAACCTCGCTCTGCCCTCCTTTTATCCCTCCTCTGTCATTCCATATATCCATCTAATCCTCCTCTGCAGATCTCCCACTCTGTACCCAATGGCTTTAGACCCTATGTGACATGCCAGAGAAAATCACATAGGAATAGAAAGCCATAAAACACAGCAGCGAGCCAGTCACGCCGGTAGCAGGAGTCAAACTTTTCTCTTTTCACCCCCACCTCGCCACTGCCGCCGCCACCGCCACCGCCACATTGATCCGTGCGCGTGCCTACGTGCCCGTGCGCGGCGCCGCATGCCTTTAACACCCTCGGCTTGTCTGACAGCTTACAAGGCCCTGCAGAGGATTTACAACAGTGCTGAGACACCTCTCTCCGCTGTGTATCCTTCTCGTCTCCCGTGTATCCGCCAATCCCTCCCCTCCCTCGTCCTTCGATCTCTACTACCCCATCCTCCCAATCCCTCCCCTCCCCTTCCCTGTTCCTGGAGTTATCCCCCCTCGCTCGCTCGCAGATCGCTCGCTCTCTCTCGCTCTCTCTCTCGCTCTCTCTCGCCCATTCCCGGCCAGCCACGCTCCCAGCCATCCGAGTCGGTGGCGGTGTCTTGTTTTTGTGGTGTGTAATTACGAGGGGGTGCGTTCGCAGGCGTAGCGCGGAGATGAGACAGATGAAAACACAGCCTGCAGACCCTCTGAATTATTAACTGGCTGAATATGGATGAGTCAACGTTAACAGAGGGAGAGAGAGAGAGAGGGAGAGAGAGAGAGAGAGAGATAGAGGGGCAAGGCAGCCCACGTGCATCCACAAATACACACATAAATGTACAGCTAGAGGCCCGTGTACGCCGCGTGGCACGATGCGTGAGCGAAGCTTCGCGGGATGCAAACCAGGGTGAGACCGATATGTCGGTTGGCCGATATTGGCCTTTTATTAAAAATGGGAAAACTGCATTGATAGTATTTGATAATTTCATTGTTAGACGATGTTTTTGTAGCTTAATTCTTCATTTAAAGGCAGTAATGCCGTAAAGTCTGAGTTTCAGTGGAGAGTTTTAGTGTCCCATGATGGTGTAAATGCTGTTTCAGAGGCTTTTCCACCCTGATAAGAATACAATTCTGGGGGAAACACTGAAAATGGTCGAATTTATAGCTGTTGAGAACAAATCAATAATATTGGCACTGATATCGGCCTTCCAAAACCCATATCGGTCGAAAACCCTAACGCAATCCTCTGAAGTCTAGCTACTGTAAATCTGGTGAGCTTCTTTGCAGTCTGGAGGGGAATCCTTTCTTTTCGGGGGACAGCATTTGGAACAAGAAGGGGGGGGGGGAGTGGGAGGGCGAGAGAGCTGGAGAGACACGTAAAGATAAGGAGAAGTGAGACATAAAGGGAAGGAAAAAGAAAATGGAGAAAGCGATGCTCAAAGAGAGTCTAGGTGTAGGAAGCACGTAGGACTGGCGTCACCCGTCCTCCTTTAATCCGTCGTTCTCGCAGCCTTGTCCCTGTGAAAACTCGCTCGGTTTCCTTGTATGTGTTTGTATGTGTGTGTGTGTGTGTGTGTGTGTGTTGTGTGCGTGTGTGTGTAAGCTGATTTGTGTCTTATCGAGATCCTCTGTGGAAACAGACAATGTGGTTTATTTGTTATCTTCTTGTTTGGACGAAGAGATAAGGCGATCAGTGTTTGTGTGAATGCGCGTGAATATGTGTGTGTGTGCGTGTACTCAAACTTGTGTGTGGGTGTGTGCGTGTGTGTGTGTGCGTGCAGCACAATAAATAAGCTTAGAGTGTTGTGCCTTTGAGTTTGAGTGACAGAATCCTAATGCTGATCCCAATGGTCAACAGCCCAGAGACGTTCCACAGAAAGCCTATTAGTCCTTTATCCATTATTTATACCATGCCCGTCGTCGGACACGCACACACACACACACACACACACGCACACACACACACACACACACACACACAGAGCGGGAACACTATGCGTGAGCGTGATTCATGCTGACATCTGCCTGACATCTTCTCATGGAATATAACTAGCCAGTGAGAAACCTCCAGTCCAAAGCGTTTCCCATCAGCCAGGCAGCGACACGCTCCAACTGTAAACCGGTTCCACTGCGAGAATGCAAGGTTCTACCCCGCACTCATCTGCATAACACACTGCACACACTGCTTAAGGCCTCGAATACGCGGGAGCCCGAACCATTTGCTTTCATGTACGCAATTTTGAGGTCATTAAATGCCGGGAGACATAAAAATACAAAACGCGACTCACAGGATTCCCAGACTTTTGCCCCGAACGTCTGGGAATTCTGCGAGTCGCCCTTCCATCGCCGACAAACGAGCGTCAACGTCTGCGGGTTCCTCTTTACTCACGTGGCGCGTCTGTCCGGCCGCAGCCCGCCGCATCGGTGGTAATCCTGCACTTCTTGTTGTTGTCCGAGCGGGAGAGAATATTCTCTCCGTCCCCCGCATGGCCGCACACGGACCGTTCGCGAACTGCCCGACTTCTGGGTCTAACAGGTAGATCTCTCCTCGCTCTCTTTCCTCCTCCTGCTCGCCTTACCCACCCCTATCTCTCTCTCTCTCTCTCTGTCTGTCCCTTTCTTTTCTGGCTGCGCGCCCTACCTCTGCTCTCTCTCTCTCTCTCTGTACCATCATGTCGACATTATAAACCAGTGCGTCTCCTGGATGGGACGGCGGATTCCGGCACTTGTTTTCTGGTATCTGCATGAAGCTTTTCTTTTTTTTTTTTTTACCTGTATCTGTTGCATTCTTGCCTCCTCCCCCCCTATTCTACCGCCCCACCCCCCCTCCCCTCTCTGTCTCTTTACCCCCTCCCTCCACTCTCTCCCTCGTTCGACACAAAATGCCCTCTGTCCGACGCTCAGGTAAAAAAAACTCCCGCCTACCAACCCCCACCCTAGATAACCGGACAAAAAAAAAAAACAGGGAGGCCCGAAAGAACCAGGGAAACAGTTTCTGTTGTTCGAACACAAAGACGGCGAGTGGTGGAGGGGAGAGATGGGGGGGGGGGGGGGGGGGGGGGGGGGGGGAGCGAGAGAGATAGATGGATAGACAGAGGGAGAGAGAGAGAGAGGAAGAGAGGAGCATTGGGCGAGGAGGAGGGGGAAGAAGCGATAAGGTGGTAAAGGAGGGAAAGTAAAGAGGGAACAGTGGACGGAGATTGAATGGCGTCCTGTCGGGCTGAGGTATTCGAAGTGTGTGTGTGTGTGTGTGTGTGTGTGTGTGTGTGTGTGTGTGTGTGTGTGTGTGCATGTTCAGGTACATTATGGTGTGTCCGAGGCCCAGTCTCTCCTCATGGCTAACTGTCTCCCAGGCCGGAGTTGAACAAAGAGCCTATTGACTCTGTAACACACAGGCGCTTTCTCTCTTCTCGACAGGCCAGTGCTTTGTGCTTGCCCCCCCCCCCCCCCCCCCCAACACACACACACACACCGGCTACCCCCTCCACCCCCAACCATTCCACCTGCGCTTGGATCCAACCCCCCCCTCCCCCCCGCTCCCCCACCCACAGGACAGCTCGATACTTAGCGTCCCCGTATCCATTTTCACGAGCTGCGAAAAAACTATCCACCTTAACAAGTCGTTCAGTCTCGTTTTGCACGTTAACGTCATTGTTTTTTTTCTTGAAACACTATTGTACATATTCTGCCAGTAGGGATGAGATCATTCCACTTGTTTCCAATGTCAACCAGCTTCCTTCAACTCATTTCCTCCAATCAAGCCACATTTTCTCTATACTGGTGGAGCGATCCGCCTCATTCCAAGGTAATGTCACTTTCAAGGGGATTCTCCATTTAGGCGCAACTGCATTGGAAACAAGTGGAATTACACTGCAAAAAAAAATTCCCTCTCAACAAGTCATGTAGTCTATTTGAGTCAATGGGATTTGATAATTTCACCTGTCTCCAATGCAAATCAACTTGTTTCAAGAATGTAGAATCAAGTGTCATTTTCTTGATTGTAGTGCAGTGATCTGCCTTATCCTGACTTTTTTCAAGCTACTCACATGCATTTCTAGAAAATTCCTGAAACAAGTGAAGCTGCATTGGAAACAAGTGGAGTTATCTCACCTCACTGGCGGAATTTTCCCTTGTTTTAAGATAAAAAAAGATTTGAAGGTTGAACATGAGACTAAATGACTTGTTAAGATGGATGATTTTTTGCAGTGTACCTCACCCCTTTGGCAGATTTTTTGACTTGGTTTAAAAAAATAAAGATTTTAATGCTCAATACTAAATGACTGGTAGGGGGGGGGTGGGAGGGTGAGAAATAACTTTTTTTTATGTAAGAAGAGGATGGCTCTACAGAGAGAGGGAGGGCAGACGGAGTAACAGCAGTGGTTGGATTCAGTCTTACACCAGCGGAGGTGTATGTTACACGAGAAAGGGGAGGAGGAGGAGGGGCTTAAGAACTCCCCCACCTCTGGGTGCTAACAAGTGACTTTTGTGTCGTCTACCTATAGCTCTATATAGGCGAGTCCCACTGCTCTATCCTGCCCCCTTGTGGGTCGACACCAGGACTGCAGAGATCGAGGTCTTCTACCGCTACTTTAATTAAGAACCTCCCAGTTTCCCAATGGGGAATAAGGCTTAACAAGGCCCAGGCAGAGAGCAGGGGGATTATAAGGTCTCACTAACACTGCTACACTCTGGTCAGCCATTGTGCTCTGCTATGGAGTTATGAACATGGTAATAATGCTGAGAGTCCTTGGCAGGAGCCAGAGTGAGGCTGTGAACTGAGAGAGAGAGAGAGAAAGAGACAGATTTGACAGAGAGAGAGAGAGAGAGAAAGTGTGCGTGTGTGCGCTGCAGCCGAGAGATTTCTCGCCTCAGCTGGTTGGACAGATTACCTGAAACTGAGAGGAGAGAAAAAGAAAGAGAGAGAGAGAGAGAGAGAGAGAGAGAGGGGGAGAGAGAGAGAGAGAGCAGGAGAAAAGAGGACAGAAAGGTCACG
>NW_027282813.1:15000-58632 GCF_046629955.1 Centroberyx affinis
TACTCACAGAGACAGAGCCGAGCCCTGAACTGAATCCTAATGGAGGAGAAGGGGAAGGGGGGTAGGAGGAAGAGGAGGGAGGAGGAGGAGGAGGAGGAGGGGGGTATATCAGACTAGCAGGTGTCCCCTCAACGTCTATTGTTCTCCCTCTGTGTGTGTGTGTGTGCGTTTGTGTTTTGGTTTCCATCCATGTATATGTGTGTACGCGTGCGTACATACATGCATGTGAGTCCTGTCTTATGGTAAAGTATGGGATTCGACCGATATTTTGGGATTTTTGGATTATTCAATATCTTGAAATTTGACTTGGAAAAAAAACAAACAAAAAATGATTTAGTGGAAAGGATTTAGTGTTTTCCCCCAGAATGACAGGTAGCTCAGATCCTTTTTTTCACGTTTTTTTTTCAGAACATACAAAGCACATCTCTGAAAATGCGACTCAGTTCTGACCACTCAACCCGGAGGAGAGCCAGTAATGCCCAGACAGATGAAGAGGTTTCATGCCGAATGAGTCATAAAAGTCATAAAAAGTCTGAATAAGCAACGGCGAAACTTCCATGTTACAGAAACTTAACCCTAACCCTGTCTTCACACTGCGAGCTTGGCTGAATGAACTTGGCTGATGGGTCTTTCTGTTCTGACCGATTGTGGGCAGAAAATAAAGAGAGAGAAAAACAACTTTCAAGCTTACCATCGACCCCAGCGACCGTTCTCCAAGCATCATTTTTGAGACTTTTATTCTTTCAAATAAAAGTTGCAGAGAACTGGGAAGCTTTGAATGGCTGTAATCAAATTCTCCTCCAGTGGAACTCTTGTTCATGAAACAAAATCACATTGGTATGGAAACAAGGAAGCAGATGACGGCTGATGACTGTGAAAAGTTAATCCGTGGTTACAAGCTTGTTGACTGTCCACGCATTGGCAGAGTTTCCCTGGTCGTCCAGCTCTATAGGAATAGATAGTTAGATATAGATAGAGAGATATAGTGGATGGAGTTCCAGTGGGTTGTTGATCATGTTGCTGGCAATGTGAACGCAGGGGCCCGTCAGCATGCACACGCCTGCGTTGTTACTATGACAACCAATGTCGTAATGACAGCAAATGATTCTACTGTCTAAACACACAAACACCGATCTGGTCACTTATTGATCCTGATTCAACCTCAGTACTATTCAATATGAGCGTAGCAGTCGACTTAATATACTCTGAGATCATCTTGAAAACTATATTGGCATTCGAAGATTGGTACTGCGATGTTAAACTTTGGTAGTAGGCCTACCTTTGCTCCGGGGCTCCGGTACAGACGATTGGAGAATTGCATTTTTTTCTCTTTCCATTCACTGCCTATGTGTGGCAAAAACAGGTCTGGAAATCACACTTTTAGCATGTAAGCGAACACGAACAAAGCTGATTTTGACAATGCATAAAAAAAACTAGTACTGTGGCTCACATGTGGTCAAGTGAATCGCTGTCTTTATTAAACCTTTCAGCTCGAAGGTAACACTGAAATCCAGTCGGAAGAATTTCGGTGTTAACGCCTGTAACAAATGTAATGACAGAATCCGCTTTGTTCACGTTCGTTTATGTGCTCAAAGTATGATTTTTTTTTTCATGTATTGTCAGAATCTCCAATCGAATCTCCAATCGTCTACCGGAGCCCCGAAGCAACAGACAACAAATAATCACTGATTTTTTTAAAGATCACATTGTCTTCCACAACAATATGACCTCAGAGTATTGTAATGTGGACTTTGGTGTACCACAAGGCTCTGCTCTGGGCCCATTGGTATTGTATATCTACATACTACTTTGGCATTAATTTTCATTGCTATGCTGATGACACTCAACTCTATATACCCATTAAACAAAATTAAACCTAATGAGGTTTTCACAGGAGCTTGTACTTGTTCTTATTGAGGATGTAAGGTTGGGGGGTTTTCATTTATTATTTCATAATGTGGGCATGATGTGAAGCCCCTTTGAGACTGTACATGTGATTAAGGACTATACAAATAAACTCGACTTCCTCCGGTGCATACAGAGCTAAAGCTTCAGAGTCTCTGGCAACGGCAGATAGCGGCGGGAGTGAAAGGCTGTTGGAAAAAAAAAATCACTTCCAAGCCAGTTTATCCTCTTCAGTGATGCAAAAGAGAAAAAAAAACCTTTAACGCAAGAAGCAAGGAAGACGGCAAGGCCAGAGAGGGAGAGCGAGGACGAAGTGGCAGCATCCTACATGTAGCGCTACTAAGGCTGCTAATCTTTGAGCCGTGTTTTTTTTTTTTTATCATCTTCGGCACTCGCTATCTGTCTTACTCTTATCTATATCTTGTTCTCTGCTGCCGCGATGACCTGATTTCCTCACGGGGGATCATTAAAGTCTCATCTGATCTAAGCGTATAGCGGCACTCCACGGTCCAGTCAAGGGAAGCAGCCGGTTTAAACTATCATCGTCTTTTCTCATCTCATCCTCACCTTACCAGCGCCCGTAGTAACACTCCACATCACCTTCACCTAACGCCTCCCTTTCAATCACGCCTTCACCACTTTTATCCTCCGCCGGCGTGTCATTCTATGGAAGGGATATGAGATTTGTCAAGGGAAAGCCCGGTGTTTCTCTCTCTCGGCGGAGGTGGGGGGGGGGGGGGGTGGAGGAGAACCTGCATCGCATAGCGCGTAGGCGTAATGCGCTCTTCAATATACGCCCTCCGATTCATTTCGTAAATGTCAGGTGAAGCGCGGCGAGCCGTCTACCCCCCCCCCCCCCACCACCCCTCCCTCCCTCCCTTCCCTCCAGAGCCTGATGGGTAATATTCTTATTAGAGATCATTTTGATTGGCTTCCTCTGCCCTTTTCATTGTCTGAGAGACAGGGAAGGGGAAGGCTGATGAGCTGTGTTTGTGTGTGTGTGTGTGTGTGTGTGTGTGTGTGTGTGTGTGTGCCCGCGCGCTCGCTAGATGTTGAGGGGTTTATGTAAACAGAGATTAGAAATGCAATAAACCTGTCACATGGAGAACGCTGCTGTCACGGCGTCAGCTGGAGCACGCTGTCACTCTATCTACCTATGTTATTCACACACACACACACACACACGCACACACACACGCACACACACACACATTAGATAAGGAAGAGGAGAGGATTACGGCTGGATATTGAGCACCTTAAACCATCCTGACTCCCATGTCATGGTGTTGGAGTACCAGCCAATGTGTGTGTGTGTGCGTTTGAGGAAACAATGTCACAGTAGCTATTGAACAGGCAGCTTGCTTCCCTATTTCTTGCGGTGCCACAGCTTATTTCACGGACCTCCGTCTGCTGTTTGTATGCGAGTGTGTATGAGAGGCCTCCCTCTAAGAGTCATTTGCCATGCCTTTGGAACATGATTGTGTGTGTGTGCGTGTGTGTGTGTGTGCGCGCGTGTGTGTTTGCACCATGGCCGAGGCCCTGATGTGTCCCTAGACACAGAGGATGAGTTAGCCTCCGCCCTGGTTTCCATGGCAGCGGCTGGCTTTATTAGACTCTCACTTTAGCCCTCACATACACACACACATGCATGCGTTTACACACACACACACACACACACACACACACACACACACACACACACACACACCTCATTGTACACTGACAGGGCTACATTGCCACCCCACCCCGAGGCATTCGCAGTTTGGAGCAGTTAAGAAACTTGTCAGGAATGAGAGATGGGCGATGTGTGGCTAAATGAAGCGCAATGGAGAAACCGTCACACGATTTCACACTCGACTAGCCTCCGGCGCTGCTGCACACACACACACACACACACACACACACACACACACACACACACACACAGAGGCGGGGTGAGATGAGCCTGAAATGAGAGCCATAGCCAACATCAATACAGCCTCCCATATCTACACTCTGCAAGAGCCATTCTAGATCAATATTCTCCAGACCAAACCAATGTCACATTCTGTACGCTACAAGCCAGACGGCATTAGAGGCAGCCAAGCCTGCATCAATCACCTCTGAACCACCCATCCAACCACTAACATGAATCATAACATGCTTCATAAAGGCACACGGCACACCAACGCACAGGTCTGATGTAGTGGTAAATAGTTGGCGATCATCATAAGGCATCACAGCCACCATTACAAACAAAAGCATTAAAGTACTACATTGACTTTTTGGAGTTTGGCCCATGGTCATCTTACCCAATATGTGAAGAGAGGATTGGCTTAACGCTTTAGCATACAGCTGTAGGCGATTAGCATTATCCGAAGAATGAAGATAAACTTTTAGTAAGTCAAAGTTGTTTTTTATAATTTCTGAAAACAAATCTCACCTTCATCATTACTGACTGACTCATTTTTCTCACGACCTGTGTAAACAAGACAAGTTGCGCTTAAAGTCTTCGCAGCAAGAGAAATCTCTGTCCATTCTTTTTGTCAAATTTTATGTCTATTTTACCAATCCTTCAAACAAGCCTGGCAGGTTTAGATGTGTGTTATTAAAATTAATTAACCATGCAGACTTACAGCTGCTACCACTTCTCATTTTCTCACTTTTAGGATAATGCTAGTCGCCTACGATTACCTAATAACATACTGTATGCTAAAGTGTAAAGACAGAGCGATCTACCAGAGACACAGAGGTGATTTTGGTGCCAATCCTCTCACCAGGGACAAGGGTTATAAATGAGCTTTAGTCAGGAACCCAGTGTGTAGTGTATCTGATTCTTGTTTTGACCTGTAACAATGATTTTCTGCATTGTCCCAGACAAATAACCCAATAAATAAAATATTGGGTAAGGTGACCAAGGGGCCAAACTCCCTTTAAAGTCCTTGTATAACTTATTGCAGTTTTGATACCATTTCTTATGATGTGTACTATAAATTTGCCTCATACAGATTTATATCAACCTTTAAAGGCAGTAAACTCAATGCCTGCAATAAAAAGGATAAATTGAGTGCAGTGTCTTCCATTACATCCCTGAGTTCGGCCACTATGTCAAGATATGCAGGATCTAAATCTACCCCATACTGTATTCAGACACATTGGACAACATAACAGCACTCCGACAATCACATCCCGTTTAATTGTCTACCAAAGAATGCGCACTACGGTACCAAGGTCATATCAATCATGCTGTATAAACTTTATCTACCAGCATTTTGTTGCTTCCCTGTCTACCTCCTTCTCTCTCTCTTTATCGCTCTCTCTCTCTCTCTCTCGTCCTCTCTCCATCAGGCGTTGGTATTCTCATCTGAAAGAAGAGAACAGAGAGGGAAAGAATAAGCATGGGGATGCAAGGACGCGTGGCGGAGAGAATACTAAACACCGATGGGTGTTAAACACAAAGCCCTGCACGCCCGCCTGCGCACACACACACACACACACACACACACTCCACATACACACACACACACACAGAGGTGTATATAAGCCCACATTACTCGGCGGCACATAAGCACACACACGCACACGTATACACAAACACACACTCTGCTGGGTATTAGCGGACCCCTCGGTGGGGGCTGAATAGAATGTATTTGTACCTCAGGCTCAAACACTGAGGATTATGGGGGATACGAGGGGAATGCTAACGCCAGGAGGGAGGCCGACGACCTTGGTATGTAGGGAGGAGGAGGAAGAGGAGGAGGAAGAGGAGGAGGAGGAGGAGGTAGTGGGTGGTATATCACTCAAAATTGCAGTAAACGTAAGCACTGGAAACAATGATGGACTTGTGAGTTTGCGCACGTGTTTCTGTGTGTGTGTGTGTGTGTGTGAGTGTGTTCAATTTAAGAGAAAATAATAGCTTTAACGTCACTGTAAAAAAATATTCCACTGTGGAGAGTTTCATCAGCTCCAACATGATGCAACGTGTTTTGGACGATAGCTCGCGCTCGTTTGAGATTAGCGTAAATAATACATCCATGCCTTTGTTTTCAGCAGTGTTTTGTGTACAGTCCTTGTGTATTTGGGTGTGTACATGTGTGCGTGTCTCCATGCGCAACCAGTTTTCCCCCCATTTTGCATGTGTTTCTGTGCGCCCAATTGGGTGGAAACAGGGGATGTATCATATACTTGTTACGAGTGGCAGGACAGAATGCATAATTCATTTTCATTTGGGCTCCTGTAATGGGGTGTGTGTGTGGAGCAGCCGCTGGGAATGTGCTTTTTCTTGGTCCAAATGTATGTGTGGGCATGTGTGAATGTGTGTGTGAGTGTGTCGCACAGTGTGTGTGTGTGTGTGAGACTCGGCGCATCTGTGTAATAACCTCAGATTGGATGTGTCAGGCCATTTCTACAAGTGTTAAAGAAAGCAGGGAGGAGGGACAGGCAATCTGATGAGTGGAGCTGCCTCTCGGCTCATCAGCGGGGAAAAAAGGGGGATGGAGGGATGGGGGAGGGAGGGAAGAAGCATGGAGGATGGAGAGAAGGGGATAGATGAGGAGGGGATAGAGGAAAGTGGGGGGGGGGGATGGAGGTGGTAGGGAGAAGAGATCCAGGGATGGAGGAGGAGGAGGGTTGGAGGAGGAATGGAGAGATGGAGGGCACAGAGGAGGGATGGAAGGAGGGATGGAGGAGAGATAGAGGGAGAGGAGGGATGGAGAGATGAGGAAGAATGGGGGAGAGATGGAGAGTCGGAGGAGAGACGGAGGAAGGACGGAGGAGGGATAGAGGAGGGATAAGGAGAGATGGGGGAAGGATGGAGGAGACAGGGAGGAGGAATGGAGGGATAAAAGCGAGATGGAGGAGGGATAGAGGGAAGGAAAAGAGCAGGGACGGAGAGGGGGAGGGATGGACAGGGGACGGAAGGATGGAGGGATGAGGAGAGATGGAGGAGGAATGGAGGATACAGGGAGGAGGAATCAAGGGATAAAAAAGAGATGGAGGGATTGAGGTAAGGAAAAGAGAGCGGGACAGAAGGGGGGTGGAGGAGGGACAGAAGGATGGAGAGATGAGGAGAGATGGAGGAGGGAGTAGGGGAGGAGGAGGAGAGGCATGGAGGAGAGAGGGATGGAAGAGAAATAGAGGAGAGGAGAGGAGAAAAGAGGAGGGATGGAGAAAGAATAAGGCGGGGATGGAGGAGGAACAACAGGGGGATGGAGGATGGTGGGAGGAGGGGATGGAAGGATACAGGTGGGATGGAGGAGGGAGGAAGGTGGAATGGAGGGATGAGGAGGGATGAAGGTGAGATGGAGGGATGAGAGGAGTTGGCGGAGGGAGGAAGGTGGGATGGAGGGATGAGGAGGGATGAAGGTGAGATGGAGGGATGATGAGAGATGGAGGAGAGAGGAAGGTGGGACGGAGGGATGATGAAAGATGGAGGAGGGATGAAGGTGCGATGGAGGGATGAGGAGAGATGGAGTAGAGAGGAAGGTGAGATGGAGGGATGAGGAGAGATGGAGGAGGGAGGAAGGTAGGATGGAGGGATGAGGAGAGATGGAGGGAGGAAGGTGAGATGAAAGGATGAGGAGAGATGGAGGAGGGAGGAAGGTGGGACGGAGGGATGATGAGAGATGGAGGAGAGAGGAAGGTGGGACGGAGGGATGAGGAGAGATGGAGGAGGAAGGAAGGTGGGATGAGGAGAGATGGAGGGAGGAAGGTGAGATGAAGGGATGAGGAGAGATGGAGGAGGGAGGAAGGTGGGATGGAGGGATGAGGAGAGATGGCGGAGGGAGGAAGGTGGGATGGAGGGATGAGGAGAGATGGCGGAGGGAGGAAGGTGGGATGGAGGGATGAGGAGAGATAGAGGACGGTGAGATGAAGGGATGAGGAAGGATGGAGGACTCCCGGGGGCCGAGGATGGAGGGATAGAGGGAGGTAGAGGAAGGAGAAGAAGCATCAGTCATTGTGTGTGTGTGTGTGTGTGTGTGTGTGTGTGTGTGTGCATGTGTGTGTGTGTGTGTGTGTGTGTGTGGCTTGACGTTGAGGTGAGCTGATCAGTCACCGGAAACTCCCCCGTCCCTCCCTCACTACAGGCTGTTTAAGGTCACTTTGTCCCCGTAGCAACAGGAGCGTCAGCGTACCCCACCCCCCCCACCACACCCCCGCACCACTCCGACCAAATGCCACAGGCTGTGTGTGTGTGTGTGTGTGTGTTGTGTGTGTGTGTGTGTTGTGTGTGTGTGTGTGTTGTGTGTGCGAGTCTGAACTTCGACAAATGCCACTGACCAGTGACACCATCAAACCAAACAACAGGGTCTTGGTCGGGTTTTCAGATCGTGTTAGGTGTGCTGGCTTTGCAGCGGCGAGGCCACACACACACAGACACACACACACACCCACACACACACACACACACTCACACACACACCACCCACGTTTTCGGTTCAGTTTTTTCCATACTTTTCCATACACTTGGCTTTTTCCAAGTTCATTGTTGTCGTATAAGTTGAGTGTACGTACACTAGCCCCCCCCCCCCCTCTCTCTCTCACACACACACACACACACACACACACACACACACACCCTTCCTGTACAGCTCACTATGATAAGAGTGAGTAACACGCTCACTGACGCACCCACATACTTCATACTGCGTGTTTATATGAGTGTTGACACGCATTGGTCCTAGCAATATGCCTATAACCACACACACACACACACACACACACACACACACAAAAGTCTGTGCTTTTCCTCAGGTATCGAGTTAATTTGGCTTTAGGACCTGGATTTGCCTCATGTGCGTGTGTGTGTGTGTACATCTGTGTGTGTGTGTGTGTGTGTGTGTGTGCCACTTCTTGTTGACATGCAGTGACAGGCTCGCCTTTTCCCCGCTAATGCTAACATGCTGCTGGTTAGCTTCTAATTAAGATGTATGAGTCACCGTGTCTCTGTGTGTGTGTGTGTGTGTGTGTGCGCGTGCCTCGTCCTCATCCTAGTCTGCTACACTTGAATGGCGCTGTCTGCGTTGTGCTTGGCAGGGCTGAGCGGTTTCTGCGGCCAGGCTCGCCGTCTAATTTAAGATGTCACACATGCTCGCTAGCATGGCGTACACACAAGCCCTCCACGCACTCGCATTGCCAACACAGGCAAAACACAGGGGTCCAAAAGGCCTCTCTGCGCACGGTAATCCATACAGACACACACACACTCGCGCCGCGGAACATCTTGACGGACAGACAGTTGGGCGAGGGGGTGTTGATGAGAGATACCCACACACACGCACACACACACACTAGCAAATATCGCATTTTACAACCCACAAACAACAACCGCTGTGCCTTCACTTCCCTGGCAGGCTGATCATTACTATTATCATCATCAATCATCGTCCCACGGACACATGCGCGCTCACGTAACATGTCCTCGGCTCTTAAAACGCGCTAAAGCACGTGGACTTGTTAAAGGGTGGGGGTGCGAGGGAGATGTCTTTATCTGCAGCCGCACAAGCGTCTACGCACGCACACACACACACACACACACACACACGCACGTACGCACACAAGTGTAACGGAGCTGGGGAACTCAGTCCGGTGTCTAATCAGTCACCGGTCACGCTGGTGAGCACAGGACTTGAGCTTTGAGACCGAGGCTGGAGAGATTCCCGGAAACCTCGAAATGAGTCCATGAGTCCGTTCCGGAGCAAAAGGACTACAAAATGATGTGTTTTGTGGGGGGGGGTGCAAACAGGTTTTTGTATGGGAAATACGATCACGGAACTGAGAAAGAGACAGATCTCAAATAATAACTGTGTTGGTAGAAGACACTTTGTCACAAGTAGATAATTTACTTCTTTTCCTCACAGATTGCAGCAAAGAGAGAAGAGTTTCTATAGCTTGTACCACATTTCCCTGTTAAATTCAACAAAGCTTCAACACAGCCTGTTTAAAGTCTGGGCTAATATCTTCAAGTCTTTCCTCCAGTGCAGAAGGGTTTGGTGCTAATTAGTCTGTTAGCTACAACCTGCACTACGATCAGAACTGAGAAGCTGCTAATGTATAAAATGATGGGTAAAACAATGAGGAACTTAGCTAGGCCTGCTTTAGCCATGCTATTGGTATACTGCCATAATTGAGTGCATTTGTAATCATATTGAGTAAGAAGTGGAGCAAGTTTAAGGCAACAATATGCGACTTTCTCATCGGCCCAAAAAAAAATGCATCTCAACAACTCAAGTGATAAGGAAATGGATTTTGAAAATTTCTTTTGATCCACTGAATTGAATTGCAGAGTGTTTACTAGTCAGATTGTTTATCTTCTGCCCATGCCAGGCTTTGTGTTTTTTGATGTCGGCTGGGCTTGGGCAGTGATTCAGACCGGGCAGGTCAGCAGCCTGCCGCCAGGAGGGCAACTCTACCCAGCCGCTACGTCACCGCCTGACCGTCAAGAGTGCCCACACACACACACACACACACACACACACACACCTCTTCTCTCTTAGCCCATCTTCATATCTCTTTCCACAGCATGTGCTTACCCAACTCTGATTCCACACGGTTGCATTTTCCTGTAATTATCCAGTTTAACAGTAAAAGGCTGCAAATCAGCAATTCAAAATCTCCGTGTGTTTCCTCTGTTCATTGTTGTTTGGCTGCTGTGTTCAATGTATCAAAGCGCCTATTGTTCCTCAATGCCTTTTCCCGGCTGCCAAATATACAGTCGCTAGAAACAAAAGTCAATCAAAAACTATTCTGTGACGAACAGTCCTGAATCATTGCCATATTTTATTGAATGGATGTAATGTGTTGGAATGACTCTGAATGTGAATGAATAGGGAGGAGGGTTCTGTGTCTGTTGTTGGTGTTTGCTGCTGGGCACTTTTTCTTAATGAACTTTTCAAAATGTTGCAAAAAAATAATTTCCATCAGCTGAGTTGAAGCAATGGAAAGTGGAAAGTCTTTCAAGTTGCTATTGTTCTTTGGCGTCAGCTAATGTTCGCCATATTTCATGCTGTCTGAAGGCCAAAACAAATACATTAATGTTGCGATATTTTATAAGTTTATTGTAGTTCCATTATTCAGTTTGCAATATGTCAGCTTCACTTTATCACTTGTGTTTACGTGTTCTCTCTGCAGTCCTTTTCATTTTAAAAATCCACCGAAATGCTTCTTAAACCCATTGATTCACTCAGATATCAGATATTGTTGTGTCTTTGCAAGACAATGCAAAAAAAAGTAAACATTTTTATTGCATGTCCTCATTTACTATCATTACATTTGCATCAAATGTGTAGTAGAATTTTTAAATACACCAAACCACCCCAAAAAGGCACATGATTCTTAAAACTGACACTGATTAAGGCTAAAAATAAAATCTCATCCAATTCCCTCTTTGCTATTACCCTTCTCTTTGCCATATTGTTTTATTTAACCCAACTTGTAGATAAAAGATTTTTTTCCCCCCAACTTATGGATATGATAGGAGTTTGCACGTGTATTTTTCTATTTCGTACCTCCTTGTGTAAGAGATCCCACGGTAAAAATGCATCCCGAAATTGCACCCTGTTCATGACAATTATGATATAGCCTAGTGTGAGACTAAATGTCCAAACTTTTAGGGGAAGCTGGGGGGGGGGGGTAAGGTGGCAGTGAAAGACAGTTATTTGAAATTTTGCACGTTTGAAGGACTTCATTACCCAGAAATCATGTACCGTGATGTCAGTAAACTACACACTCCTCGGACCTAGTTTTATTTCTCCTGTTAGTGGCCGATGGGGTTGGAGAAAATGAAAAAGCTTTTGGCAGCAGGTTCAACCATTGTTTGTCAGTCCAACTTTCTCTAGACTCACTCTGCTGCTGTTTAGGAGCAAGTTATGTATTTCAATTTGTCACTTCTTGTGGGAAGAGGAAGATTTCCCGCCAGTGTCCATACCTGACACCAGAATTAATTTTGGCAGAGGGAGCCAATCTACAGTGTCTCAATCAGGAGGGACGGGACACTCTTCTCTATTGCAGCAATTTTTTGATTTAGGCTGATGGATGGATATAAGATGGATGTATTTTTACATTAAAAAAAACCTGCCTAGTGCAGCTTTAAATATTGTTTAGACCTTGATATATGTCCTTAATCATTCTTTTGACCAGAATTGTAGTTCTGTACTTCAGGAGCATTACATCATACCCTGCTCCCTTATGTGCAGACGAAATTGAACTCAGTGGAATCATCATTCTGATAAATTAGTGATAGACTTTGTTGACTGAGCCGCCGTTCTATGTATCTGTAGCCGTTCTGAAATAATGATGTTGGGTTATCATTTTCTGACACCACTATGGCACTGAAAAAAAAATGATTAAAACAGCAGCAGGAGAGCAGAAAGATTACAGGGGAAGATGAGATGTTGACCCAGAAGAAGACAAAGATGACTGAGCAGTGAGTGGAAGAAATGGAAAATGGACACTGAAACTGGGAAAGGCAGAAAAGCAATTGTTTGAGTTAGGGAGGTAGATGAGTATGAGTCAGGATATACATATAGGAATAACAAATATAAAATCTTGAAGCTTTTATGGCTCATTGTGCTGTATGGAATACAAGTGCAAATGAAGCATTATTATCATGCATTATTTTTTTTGAGCTCTCCCCAATTTTTGATTGATTGGATCTGGTGGAACTCTTAAATTCAGTGTTTTCATGTCAATTACACACTTACTAATAAATCTAAAAGTTTGTAACAAAACATCAGAAGTGGTTTGTGTTGGTTTTAAAGGAATAGTTCACCCAAAAATGAAAAGTCTGTCATCATCTACTCACCCTCAATTTGTTAACCTCCCTGTGTGTCATATGGACAAACTTCACCTGTGTTTCAACTGGCATGAGGGTGAGTAGATGATGACAGGATTTTCATATTTTTGCGTGAACTATTCCTTTAAGAAGTGATTTAAAAAGGCGAGTTTTTGTTGTTGCTTTTAACCACAGTACCAGCCAGCCTACTCAGTAGCCTGTCACTAGTTGAAAGTTTCCCCACCCACCATGGTTTGAAAATGACTGCAGAGGCTCGGTGCTTTGTTAAAGGTGTAGCGGGGCAGATTGTGGACGTCTGCTGATATGTTTTTATGTGGAGGAAGGAAAGTGAACACATACAGTATATAACAGTTGCAGATGCAGTGAATGTAATGAATTTCTTACTGTCCATGTAAAGGCATGTGTTTGCAACATTGACTATGTTTACATGGACAGCAATAATCAGATATTAACCCGACAAAAAGGCAAAACAAGGCATTTTCTGATTCACTTAACCTGAATAAGGTCATAGTCGGAGTAAGCAGAATCGCATTAAGACGTGTGGAGTATTCTCAGTTGTGGGCTTGTTGACAGAGGAAAGAGATGAGTGACACCAGAAAAAAGAAGTCCCAACGTTTTTGGGGCGAGGCTGAAACTGTCACCACTGCCTTCGCCTCATCTTGACTGATGAAGATTCTGTGGGCATTGACACCTTAGTGTCTTTGCACCTTCAATAAAGGCTTTTAAACTCTGTGTGACTCCTGCTTTGTCCTATTACTGCTCCGTAGCACGTAAATGGGATTATGAATGGTTAGTTCTATAAGCAGCCCATGTAAACAGCTTAGTCAGAATATTGTCATGTTTAGAATACGGCAAATAGTCGGATTATTGCTGTCTATGTAAGCATATTGTGCGTAGGCTGGGTGTTTTCTACTCAGTGAGTGTATGTCAGTTCACCTCTGAGGCAGCCTTTCTTATTACTAAGTAATTTAGGTTACAAGTCTATATCATCCTCTAAATCTATTGGGTGGTGTTTTTGTATATTCCATCTTGTTGAGACTTACACTTCACTGAGCCAAAATTGACATTTTGTTTTCTGGTTTTATCTGCTCAGTATGAAGAATGTTTCAGACGCTGTTTACAATGTTCTTTCAACCGAACGTTTTAATGAAAACCCCTTCAGTTAAAATGAATGCCCATCTTCTCCATTGAAAGCCAGCAGCAGAAACTAGAAACTTGAATGAGAATGTTTGTTAATAGCTTAAAAATATGTTTGATATTGTTTATTTAATCAGTAGAATATAAAAATTCTTTCATAATTCTGTCAATAAAGCGGATTTCTTTATGTTAAGGCCAGACACACACAAAGCAGTCGTGACATGTTTGGGAGGACAAATGAAGCAGGGCTTTCAAATTAAATTTTCGACTTAAAACGAGTGACCTTAAACAAGGGACATGCGGTATGAATGGTGGGACGTTACCGCAATTACCTCTGATGACTTTCCTAATCAGAACCCGACAGGTTGTCTGGGACAGGCTGGAACTCAAACGGTGTCCTTGTCAGAAACCAGCGCCTGATAATGACTGGGGTTTCATGCTTGAGGCGAGACCAAAAAAAAACATATTTCCACGCAGTAAACAAGTCCTCTATCAGATGTAGTGATCAGACATGAAATTATGTTTTTTTCCCCTCTAGTGATAAGGCCTGAATGGCAGCCGTTTGAGAGAGTCACCCGCTAATTACCTCCGGCTAGTGTGACACTCAAAGTCATTTTTTGTAGTTCATTTACAATAATTCCCGACAATTTAGCATCTTGTCTAGCCGCCTGGTGTTACAGATTTATTTAGGGTATTTAGGATATAGAAGGATATTTTTTCGAGTGCTTTCAAAGATGTTTTTTGACTAACGTGGACGCCCTGATGGATTCTATTCGACACCAGTTCATCCAGCCTAGCAAGATAAGCGATAAGTCGCACTATAGTGGCAAAATGGATCAGATTTTGGTTACAACTGACAGCATAATGGCAAATGATGGGAAAATAATAGCTAAATGTGGGTGATGTGGGTGTATTTTAACGTTCTGTCCAGCTGCTGTGGTGTTTCTGCACTGCTCTTCCCAGAGATCACCTGTCAGTCAAACAGTGTGTCCAGTACTGTGTCATCTTTCTCCTTGGATTTTCTGTTGACAGAAAGCTGAGCGTCTGCCCTTTTTTGATTGGATGACCGTGTGAACTGAGGTAGCGCGTCTGGCCTGTTTTGGTTCGATGACTTTTCGAACCAATCCCGTCAAATGCTGCGCTCAGAAGCCATTTCAATAACCATCTTATACAAATACCACCAGTGCATTGCGGGAACTATAAAAAGTCCTTCTGTCCTTCCCTTCTGAATTCTAGCTTTGAATCATGAGTATCCTATGGTTCCTCTTCTTAGGTTTTGGTATGCTTGAATTCATTCTTTTAATCTTTCACACACAAAAAAAAAGATTTCAAACAGTCTGTACTGTGTGTTTCCAGCCGCGGAGTAAAACAGAAGCTTGGGCCGAATCACTGAAAGTTTGCCACACAAAAAAAACAATATTCTTAAATATAAAGTCAGCTTGTGGAACAGTTCGAGGGAAACGTTAGAAATAGCTTCGACATCATGACGATGTGAAAACGGCAATCGGATGAATGAGCGTACTGTTTTTCCGAGGCTGTGTCGGAAATTGAATCAGCAAGCCGACAACGAAGGAAATGGCTCCGAAAAAGCTCTATCTTATTATATTCCTAAAGCCCAGATGCAGCGAGGTGCTGTTGGTACGTCAAGCAGTTTACCGGCAATAAGGCCAATAAAACGATAATGTTGTTGAGCTTTGTTGGTTTTAGTGTAAAGAACGGAGCTGCGAACTTGTGCCATGTGCCGATGAATACTTCTCTGACTTGAACATTTTGAAAAACGATGGGCACGGCGATACGTTTTAGAAGATTAACCACCCACTGTAATGGAAGGCAAGGGAAATGGACTTGGTGGACGGCTATAAATATCTGCTGTTGATAGCAAAGTCTGCCTCGGGACAAATACTAGGCCCGATCTGTGAGAAAGTACATGAAGTGATCTCTTTTAACGTGTGGGGGATAAAAAGACGACCTTGCTTTATCAGTGTTTTATTGAATATGTTTTGCGCAGTAGACTAGTTTGGTGTGTGTAATTAAAACAGACGAGGGAGCTGGGTGAAAATCACCAGTAATGTTAATGGTGTGAGCCAGGTACAGCTTAAATGAAATCTTTGAAAGGCCTGGGCACTTCTTTAAAGGCGCGTTTGGGGTTTGATGCACAACACTTCAGACCACCTAATCTCCACAGCGAAAGAACCAGGGGATCATTTCTGCCCACTAGAGTTAGAGTTCCTAATTTGCACACGTAATGAGGCCTCTTGTTATGTATAAGAACTCTGTATTTTTCGCAAATGAGCACCACTGCATTGACCCACTGACTCTCTTAAATGACTCTGTTGCTGCTCTTTCTTTCTTGTTTGCTTAATTTGCAATGTGTTTTTAAACCCTGTCTGCAAACCAAATTTCCTTTACGGGGCCAATAAAGATTTGAACTGCGTGACGCGCCGCGCTCCGATCTATAATAATTTACCCTCGCTAGAAAAGTAACATAAAATCACAAGCAAGTACTGCAAATTGACATTATTTTGTTGGCGAGTTTAATGCTTGTAATGTATTGTGAAATTTGCAATAAATGCCGTGGCTGCATTTACCATTTCTCTGTGTCCGTTTAAATTGGACAGAAACGCTGCCAGCGGTGATAAGAGCTGAACTAAACTACACAAGGGCCTCTATAGCAGCACAATCTCCGTCTGTCTCTATCGCTCTCACACACATTTCTTTCTCCTCCTCCTCCCTGCACTGAGGTGCTGCTGGTCTGTCTCGCTCTCTTTTCACTAACTTCCCCTTCGCTGAAAGGCAGATGCCCCAAAATCAATTGCATTCCCTCAATTTTGTATCAGCTCAATTCAACATGGCTGAATGAAATGGCCCGGCGCGGCCCACGCCAATCCAAGCAACCGCAATATTATCCTCATCCATAACAGAATTGATAGCCATCAGGTGCAACAAAAGCTAATAGAAAATAAACATTATTGTTGGATCACGGACAGCGATACGTTTCATTCTCACAGATAGCACTGAGGTGATTCAAATTAGAGCATTATATATATTATCACTTCTCAGCACCTCCAGCACAATACCAAGCAAACCTGACTGCACTGACAATATCATTTCAACCCACTGGCGAGGAGTAATTCTATGTGATAGACTGCAGATGTGATAACAGAGGAAAAAAACATTTCATAATCAAGAGTTCAGCCTTAAATTGAATTTATCTTTAGCTGGGGAAATTAGAGACCTGATTGAAAATGCTGATTATCATACAAAACTGGGCATTAAGGGAAAATTTCATCTGAATTAGGGTAAAATTAGAGTAAATGTCCTTGCATTAGATAGAAGTCAGTACCAACACATACAGTAAAGGACTGTAACAGTCACTGATACACACTGAGAAGCATGGGGTGAATGTAATATATCACTATTATAATCCATTAATCAACTATTGTTTGCTCTCATATCTCTGATTTGTTTAGATGGTTTATATTATTTATATTGTGTGTTGATATAGCAGTGCTTTGCGAAGCATTGCAATATCAACAATATGAATTGCAGAAAGAGAGAGAGGGACACATATGTGTACCAATAACTCTCCCGCTTGTGTAATATTAATAATTTGACTATTAAGTAAAATATCCTAATCACGACAAGCAGTATAATTACTTGAAGCTGAGCGAGGTGCATTTGAAGTCACTCGGAACATCAGTAGCGACGAGTAGTACAGAAAGCAAACTCCATTTTGCTTTTAAAATATTCATAGTCATAATGTATTGGCAAACACAAACAGCTGACGCAAGTGTTTGCATGGGGATATTGGGCTGGAAACGGAGCGGCGTCTTCCTCTCGGGGGGGAAGGAGAAATTCAATTGAAGGATTTGGAGAAAATCCTGTCGGGTGAACTGTGTCTGCTCCAGTTGCAAATGCAGTGTTCTCCGGCTTCCCGTTGTTTCCCTCTGGGGGGGGGGGGGGGTTGGGGTTGGTGTGTGCGTGGGTGGGTGAGGGGATGGGTTATAAAATAAAAGTTTTGGAGCTCCCAAGACCCGAGGACCATAGAGAGATCTGAAAGAAACAGTCTGCTACATTTTCACAGGAATAAATGTCCGTTTTGCTGCGATCGATCGCCGATTGCTATAACAGAATAGCAATTCAACCGATACACAGTTCATGGGAGCTTTTCCATTTGCTGTTCTAAACAGCCGGTGTCTGGTAGCTCTTTCCTGGGAAAAATCCTTTGGCGGACAGGAAGTGATGCGTTTTACGTTTCCGGTTTGTTTGGTATAAACAAAAGAAGAAGAACTGGGTAGTTAGCATGAGCAGCGATAGCCACCATGGCTGAACAGACAAAGAAAAGAGAAACTCAAACTGCATCAACAGAAAAAAAAATCCAAGGAGAAAGACGTCACAGTTACTGGACACACTGTTTGATTGACAGGTTCCCGCAGGTTACCACTTGAATGTAAAATCATTAAAAACACTTCCACGCCTCTTTAATATGCCTGCAAGACACACACAGACTGTATTACGGGGCACGACAGTAGCATGTGAGTACCGTCATGATGTCTTTCACATCCTTTGAATAATCTCCTGAAAGGGCAACGATCTTCTCTTCATAAGGGTTCCGGTTACTTCCAGGTACAGATAACTTGATGCGGGAAAGGTCATTGATGACGTCTGCCCTTAGTTTACCGGGCTGATGGGACCACGACAGATACGGTACTGGATACAGTTGGATGCCATTTACAAAAAACAAAATATGTAATACGTACATCGAATATGTGCTGGGCTATTTCAGCAATGAGACAAAGAGAGTAGAGTCCGCACACTAGGAACTCCATTCATTCACCTTTATTAGACAACGTTTGGACCCAACATGGATCTACGTCAGGTCATTTGAACCTCTACTACAAAGCCTTGACAGTGACATTGCCATAACAGTGAGTCTTCCAAAGAAGTGGAAGCAAACCAGACATTCTCGCCTGACACATTTACATCTTCAGCATTTGGCTGGCACTCCAGTCCCGAGTGACTTATGATTGCGAGAAATGCTTAAATTCATCACCGGCTTTACAAGCCTGAAAATGCACATAACAAAATCTTCCTTAGACCCTGGAGTGATTATGCATGATAGAGAGGTGCTACGAGACGAAGCAGAGGACAGAGGGAAGGATATACTCCCCTTTGTTCTTGGTTTTCGAGACAAGAGCATGTTAGATCGGAAGAACTGGGGGTGGGTGGATGATTCAGGGGGCAGAGAAGGACGTGAAGGACTTTGAAGAAATAGATCACCTCATATACACCGCATATAAATTGTAAAAGGAAAAGAGTTGGGAATTGATGTTCCTCATCGAATATTTGGATATTAAAAGCAAGTGCTGAGGCTGTTCAATAGTCTTGGACGATTGGGCAAGGTCAAAGAAGACTCTAAAGCGGCACTATAGGCAAGATTTTTATGTAAAAACCTGCTCCTTATCTTATCAGCCTGAATGATGAAGTGGGGCTGCAATAGAGAAGAGTCTCAACCCCCCTAATTTAGACGCTTCTCCGGAAAATGGAAATGGGGAATCGAAAACCAAACTGTCTCCTTAACAGCAGTGAGCGAGCATTCTGTCCAGAGAAAGCTGGACTCACCAACGTTAGATCTTTTTCCTCTCTTGTCCCTTTGGTATCTTTGGTATGAAGCATCACAGACAGTTGGTAAACATGAGCGTACTGTGGGGAGTTTACTGACGTCACGATACAGGATTTCCGGGTATTGAAGTCCTTAAATTTCAAACAGTTACACATCGAGATAGAGTATAAAGTATCAAAACCATTGGTCCTGTCAGATGATCTCCCCATACTATGTTTCATATATTGTACATTTTGAGTAAAGGGCCAATTGCTTTCTTGCCTCCAAAATTCCCTGTCGTTACCGATCTGTAGATTTATATTGTCCTAAATGCAAACGATACAAACTAAAAACTGAGTAGTCAGTATTGAATTAAAGAAGGCTGCTGACATTCGGCTCTCACCAATAGTCCCGTCATCTTCTCTCTGTTCCTTCTTTCTTCTCTGTTCCTCACTGTGTCCATTCCTCTCTAAACCCTCTCTAAACGGTCTGAAGTCTTTTCTCTTGAGTTACTTTCTTTTATGTTTTTTTTAACCTCTTTATTTATCCAGGGAAAGTTGACTGAGCACCTTTTGCTCTTCCACACATTCACACTAGGAGCTGCCCAGTACAAACACAGTCTTCCACTGAGCAGCTACTGGAGCTAATGATCAAAATAGCTTCATTGGGCTTTGGGGAGACACAGGATGACTAATAAATCATTACTCACACCTCCGCGTTTGGTCCACCGACGAGCATCGGTGAGGTGTCAAAACAAGGTTATTATTCATAATCTGTTTGTTTCTCACACTGTTCTGTACAAAGTGCTAACTGTATTGATGGGAAAAAGTGAGCTGTTGAAATGCCTGTAGACACGCTGTAGATTCATATCAAATCAGTAAAGGAACTGCCTTCTCTCTCCGAGTCTGAGACAGCGCACGCTCAGGGAGGTGCTTCTTGACTGCCACCCAGTGGCACAACTACATTATCACATCTTTTTCAGTGAAATGAAAGTGAAATGAAAGCTATAATTAGATAGCAAGATACTATACTATTACTATGGATTTTTGAGCAGTGCTCTTCCACTGAAAGACTTGAGGCAGTTTAATTGATACAATGTTGAGTCCATCAGCTAGAGAGAGGTCGCATCATGGTATGCCAACATCACCTTATCAAATACTAACTATATTATTTATACTACATTTTACAATATTACAGCAAAGCTATAAATCCCTGTAGGAATATTACAGGAAGATCATGGTGATACCATAGGAGATAAAAATACATTAAAGTACAATAAGGTCACTATAAACTCACTTTTGAGTACCACAGACCAGAGAATATTATACTATATTACGGTGATTTTTCATTGCAATGGAGCTCAGCAGCCTCAAAACAGGTGAGATGAAGATTTCTGCAGGAACCCACCACAGCGGTGAATATGATTGATTTTTGATGGGGGCACCCTCAAATGGGATGAGCTGGGGGATCCACCATAAACAAAAAAAACCCCCAACAATTCACTGTCTGGCAGTCTGAATCCACAAATCCATCAATTAAATTATCCCCGGTCACAGCCTGGATTACCTCGCTCTCCTCTTGCTCCAAGGAGAAGGTAATGCACACTGCTAATAGAGTCACTGGCTCAAAACTGCCCCAAGCCCTTCTGCAGCCATGTCATGCCTCAGCACCTGCCTTGAGGAGATAAAGGCCTGGATAAGCAACAAGTTCCTCCAGTAGCAGCAAAACCGAAGCTCTCCTTGTTGGCACTCCACACCAGGTTCAGTCATCCCCCATACCTCATCTCACCTTTGACGGCCAGGACATCCCCCTCTCCTCCTCAGTCACTAATCTGGGTGTTAGGTTTGACCCTCACCTGACTTTTCATGACCATATGCAACACCTCTTTCTACCATCTCAAAAACATTTCCAAACTCCGCCCCACGCTAACCCTGTCAGATGCAGAGAAGCTTGTCCATGCTTTTATCTCCTCAAGACTGGACTACTGCAATGCACTCTTCACTGGGATCCCTGGCAGGAGCATCCAGAAGCTCCAGTATATTCAGAACAGTGCAGACCCTGGGCAAGACAAGCCTAAAAACCTTTTTATTCAGGAAGGCTTTTTAGTGTTAACTTTTGTTAGCGATCTCTTTTTTCTTCGTTTTTATTTTTATGTTTTTAACTCTGTTGCACTTTGAGATTCAGTATGAATGAAAAGTGCAGTACAAATAAAATGCATTATTATTATTATTATTACTGGCTACCAGCTGACCTCCATCAAGTACCTGCCTGACACCAGAGCAGTGAAGCAGATCATTGCTGACCCTGCAACCACAGACAAACAACCACCTATCCATTAAAATTGCTGCATGGCATCCCCCTTTACAACTGTGTCAACCCATTACTGGCATTGTCTAGGTCCCAAGGCTGTAAAAGGTCACCCTAAATTTGTGAAGCAACAGTCCTGTTTCCATCTACCGTCCACGCTCTTCAACAATTTGCATGAAAATAACAAATGATTAAAGGTCAATTTCTGGAGGGGCTTAAAACCAGTGCATCCTTCTATCTCAACAGCTTCTGCCCAACGCTGGTCTTCCACTATCTGTACTTTTCCCTATATCCAAATTCCCAACCCCAACCCGGAGCACCTAATGCCTGTTGCGAGCCTGGTCTCCCAAAATATTATGAAATGAGCATGTTCAGTTACCTTCAACTCAGACAGCCCGTGTTCAAATGTGAGTAATGTCCTTAATGTGTTTGTGTGTGTGTGTGTGTGTGTGTGGTAGAGGCATCTTTAGGCCAAAACTATTCAACTCATTTTCTTGTTTTCTTCCTTGATGAAATTAAAAATGGCCCTTTATTCAACTGACCTTTGCAATCTTACTTTACCAGGTCTCACATGTTCTTTTTTGTTCTCTCTGCATAAAAACTACAAGAAATATCTGCTGTTGACAAAAAAACAAAACAGACTGCTTACCTTTTTCAAGGCGCTGTTTGTGAAGGCTCAACGCAGCCTTTGGGGTAGTCTTTGTTGCAGGATACTCCTTTTCCCGTAAAGACTACTGCTGGATGGCCCTGTAGACCCCCCAACTTGAAACAGCCACTTCTTACATGAACAAGCCTTTCTGGCTCTCAGTGATTTTATTCCACTGCTCATGGAGGATCCACACTCCTCCTAACTGAATCTTCATAAAGAATGCCAAAGTGAACTCAAGGACTTGAATGACTATGCTTTTTTTGTTGTTGTTCTGTTCTTTTCATGCTAGCCAGAAGTGGAATTATCCACCTGTGTTGTTGAGGCTAAGAGACTAGTATTTTTATTCTGTCCTTGTGAAACGGCCATGTATGAAATGCGCTAGTTTCTGCTCCTGCTGAAGCTAGTTTTCAGTGCAGTTGCATTGGAAGATTGAGTTTTCCATTTCACATTTCTCTACAGTTCGAATAGCTTGTGGAAGCTTTTTGCTAGCTAGCAGAAGATTAATTCAAGTTCCCTGTTTCCTGAGGGTAAATGGTAGGTAAGTCGTCATTTTACAACATTAGAGTGCTTGATTTAGCTTTTGCATATTGTTTGTCAGACTTCTTTGTTGTACATCCATGTAATTCTTCTCCTCCTCAGACATGCCTACCTGACTCTATTCCATTCTGTCTAAATAATCCATATAAGCTTAAAACCAGAAAAGGTTTAGGATTGATTCTTTGGAATATTCGAAGTCTACTCCAGCGTCAGAAACTTGATCACTTGAATTTATTAGTCTCTCAAGCTGATCCAGATATTTTGGCTCTTTCAGAAACATGGCTTAAAAATAGCATTGGTGATTCTGAGGTGGACTTGAATGACTATAATCTTTTTAGAATTGACAGAATTGGAAGGAGCGGTGGGGTGGCCATCTATGTCAAATCTTGCTTTTCTGTTTCTATCTTACATGCCATTACCGTGCCCAAATGTTTTGAATTTATTGCCTTAAAGATAAATATCGGGTCTAATAACCTCCTTCAGCTGATGCTGGGTCTATTGATTATTCGGCAGAGTCACTCTCCCGGTATACCAACTCGGAAATGATAGTCTTGGGAGATTTTAACATTGATTGGGTGACTGTTGCTTCTGATTATTTAAAGGAGGTTTCTTCTATCCTCAATTTATCTCAATTGATCAATTAACCAACCAGGCCTAATCTGAAGAACCCTTTAAGATCTCCACTAATTGATTTCATTTTTTCTAACAGGAGTAACAATATCATTGCAAGTGGTGTTTTCGATTTAGGAATTAGTGATCATTGTCCTATTGCATGTATTAGGAACACACACTTGAAGAGAACTTCATCACAAATTATAGTTAAGAGAAATGTAAGAAATTTTAATGAACAAGCTTTTCTAAACGATCTCTATCATAGTGACATTAATCTTACATCTGGAATTCCTAATGTTGAATCAGCTTTAGATTTTTTTTACAAATACGTTCCTCTCTATCGTAAATAAGCATGCACCTTTTAAAAAGATTATAGTGAAAAATAGATCTAGAACTTGATTTGAACTTGGTCTCTAGCTCTTATTCAAACCCTGCAAAATTTTGGATAGTGGTAAAATCTAATAATAGCAATTCTGCTGCCTCTCTACCTACTGATGTCAAGTTTGATGATTGCTTAGTACATGATCATAGTGAGATCTGTTCTGCCTTTAATAGACACTTTGCAGCAGCTGGCCACATTTTTGAGGATGAGAATAGGGAATCCCCTTCTACTAATATTGACCATCTGTTCATTAATCATGATTATGTACCTACTACAAATTATGCCTCTCAGTTTATTTTAGATCCTGTCTCTCTCAGCGTAGTTATTGAGGCTCTTCAAACCATTGATCCTAAGAAATCTACTGGTGAAGACAATTTGGATCCTTTTTTCCTTCATCTTTCTGCTCCACTAGTTGCTGAGCAAATAACTCACATTTTTAACCTTTCTATTTCTACTGGTGTAGTTCCCAGTCTGGAAAACTGCTCATGTCGTCCCCCTGCATAAGGGTGGAGAAAGGAGTGATCCAAATAACTATAGACCAATATCCAAATTGTCTTGTTTGGCTAAAATTCAGTCTGGTAAATTGTCAACTTAAGGAATTTCTCACCACATACTCTGTTCTGAGT
Organism: Centroberyx affinis; assembly: GCF_046629955.1. Taxonomy (NCBI): domain Eukaryota; kingdom Metazoa; phylum Chordata; class Actinopteri; order Beryciformes; family Berycidae; genus Centroberyx; species Centroberyx affinis. Next base: position 39,529 of record NW_027282813.1, read on the forward strand.
CCGCATCAGTCCAGGATCAGGCCCTTGCACAGTACTGTTTCTGCCATCACTTTGGTTGTGAATGACATTGTCAATGCCTTGGATGAGAAAAAACATTGTGCGGCCATCTTTGGGGACCTCTCCAAGGCATTCAACACTGTTGATCATTCCTTGCTTTTATATATTTTAAATAATGTTGGTTTTAGTTCAAGTTATGCATGGTTCCTGAATTACCTATCTGATCGGCAGCAGTCACTGAGCTTGGGAACTATTCGTTCAGAGTTTTTACCGACGACTAAGGGTGTTCAATTCTGGGTCCAGTTCTTTTTACAGTGTATATGAATAATATCTTTTGATCTTTAAGTAATTGCCATGCACATTTATACACGGATGATACAATATTGTATTGTATTGCAGACTCTGCTCAGCTAGCTGTGGAGAACATGCAACATTCCTTTGACGTTCTCCAAGCTGTACTTAATGATTTTAAACTTGTACTGAATGCACATAAAACTAAGTTTATGTTATTCTCTAGAATTAGAGATAATGGTAGCAAAAACTTTCATATTTCCACTGTACAAGGATCCATTATTGAGCGAGTTACAGAATATAAATACCTTGGTATTTGGATAGATGACAAATTCACATTCAAATTTCATATAGACAATCTACAACAGATTACGACAGAAAATTGTCTTTTTATATAGAAATAGAACTAACTTTTGTAGGAAAAGGATTGTTGAAGCTGTTTTTCTGGCTGTCATGGATTATGGTGATGTAATTTATAGGCATGCCTCTGCCTCTACTCTTAAGCCCTTGGATGCTGTTTACCATTCTGCTCTTAGGTTTATTTCTGGTGATGTTTATAGCACTCATCATTGCATCCTGTATGAAAAAGTTGTGTGGTCTTCTCTGTCTGAGAGACGTGATAAGCATATGTATTTATTTATCTACAAGGCCCTTATTGGGAAGCTGGCATCTTATATCACATCAATGCTAGACTGGTCCTTTGGACCACATCATACTCGGTCTAATGACTGGCTTTCATTGCAAGTCCCTAGAGTTTGTACTGAGCTTGGGAGATCTGCTTTTTGTTTTTATGCTCCGACTGCCTGGAACTCTTTGCAGAGCACCCAAAAAATGTATACTTTAATAACCCTTGGTCAATTTAAATCTATGATCACTAACCACTTAACTTCTGTTTGCACCTGTTTTAATTGATTTGTTTTATATCTTGTATCCTGGATCTTTTATTATCTGTACATACATACTTGTTTTAATTGATTGTTTTTTGTATCTTGTATCTTTTATTAACTGTACTTATATACTTGTTTGAATTGATTGTTTTCTTTTATTGTATTTTTATTATTATTTCATATCTTTTATACTCGACATCATTGTAAATGAGGGCCAGCCCTCAAATGATTTTCTCGAGTTTACATAAAGGTAATACATCGCCTTAATCCTTTGTTGAGGATATAGGCTAATGCTGGCGTAGCAGGCTTGCTAATCATATGCTAGCAGTTAAGTTGTAGTAGTGAGCTATTATTGGTGATTTGATTTCATTACATTATTTATCAAGACGTTCACTGGCAAGCAACTAGGGCTAAGATAGTTTTTGCCTGTGTGTTTTTTTTTATTATGATGATAAATGACAGTATGTAAGCCACAGTATGACATGGGATGATGTACAACAGTCACAAATTAGCCTCTATGGTCTGTGCCTACTCTTATTTCTTGTTTTGGATGAACTGCAATAATTGTCTGTATTAGATAATTGGTTATAAATCTGCTAACTGGTAACGACAATCTGTTGGTGATTACTCTAATCACCCTGGATTACTTTATATACCACCTGTGTCTCCAGACTTTGCTGTTGGGTATTGAGTATGGCAGAAGCTGAAATATGTCTGCCAAGAAAGTCCGCTCCACTAGATATTTTGGAAATACTGTTGGCCTGATTTTATTTTATTACATTATAAATGCTCACTGGCAAGAAACTAGTGCTAAGATAGTTTTTTACTTAGGAAGATATGACACAGTACCTGCCATGATGTGCAACAGTAAGAAATACGCTTCTACACCAGAGCTGTAGTTTTCATTTTTGAAACAATTATTCTGAAATAAATCATCAGAGTTGAGTTCACAGCGCTTTGTGGTGATCTGGACCTGCAGGCAGTGAGAATAATTTATGGAGTCATGCCCCAGCTTTTATGCCTTTTGGTTTGTTTTGTGTGAAATAAATTTAACTCAACTTGTTTATGGTCTTGTGTAACATTTCATACTTCATCACTTACCCTAGATACTGGAGAACACATTGCATTTCAAAATCCCCTATGCTCTTTGTTTAAAAAAAGAACAAAAACAAAAAAAAAAGCCTTGCTGAAAGTGTCACACTGCCAAGACTGTGCCACCCTAGGCTTATACTAACTAAAGAGCATGGGAAGCTATGGACTTGCCAAGTAGCAAAATACAAATTAAACAAACCAAAAGGCAGAGGAGGTGATACAGACCCAGAAGCAGGCTCCTATACTCTTCACTGAACAAACTGCTCTCAACATGTTCAAATAATAATGTTGCGGTGCATCCAGATATCACCATACCTTTGGACTGCATCACTACTTGTGGGTTGCTACTCTTAAACAGATAATAGGGGTTAAATAAGGAAAATACAAAATAAAGATAGCTTCATCAATCAAGAGTAGGAAATATTCATGTGTGCACTCAAGATATTGATCACATCTGACACCTCTGGTATGAAACTAAGATACTAGGATTACGAACGTAAGGCCGTTTTGATCTTGAGTGATTTCTGCATATCACCACAGCAGTGTTACTATAACAGCCAGTTGAGCCTGTTCTGCTGCATTTTCTGTCCATTAATAGCATAAAGAGATGAATCAAGCGATTCTACATTAGAGTAAGTGCAGTAACAATATAGCATGACCTCAAGTATATAATTTCTCCCCTTTGCACATTGCATTAAGGTGTCTTGTATCTAGATAGCGTCCACATTGTACATTAATTTGTCAACATGTCATTTACACCTGGCATTAAGAATGCATCTCAATCATCTACATAGAATTGGATTGCTTTTTCCCCCGCAAAATGCAAATATTAATCGCCAGCCTTACAACCTCACAGTTAATGCAAAATAATAATTCCCATATGTGTTTTAAGCAGAATCTAGAATACACTAGGGAGGCTCTAATGCTGCAAGCACTTTTTAGTTAAGTCATAATTTGTCTTTGCTAATTAGCTCAGTGAAAGACAGCTGGTCCTCTGTATTTTAATGCTGTTACTGGTAAGCAAGCTGGAAACCAGCGTGCATTATTAGTGTTTTCCGTAAGTCTGAATCATTTCAAAACATAAACTATGCTCAGTAGTAGTAATAGTGGGATTTTGTCAGGACAGCTGTCGCAACACACCTGTACTGGGCACTACCTCACCTCTATTACTAGAGTAAGAAGCACACACGACAACGGAGCCTGTGCAAATGGAAGAACAGCAGTACTGCTTCACAGAGAGTGAAGAAAGACTGAGAAACGTTTTGCACTGCACAATGCAAATAGTGTGTACTGATGTACTAAGCCTTGGATAATTGCTAATTGTCCTCCACAAGATAAAAAGGGGAGGGGGTGAGTATGTCCATCAAACATGATACCTCAGGTCTTGTCTCGATTTTCACTAAGCTTGGAGGGGTGATGGATTTTCACACTGTGTTCCGGTATTTAAAAAATTACACTGATTGGCCCATTGGGGGACGCTGTAATTAAAGGACAAAATTTCAAGCTCTGAAAGGCCGTAACTGCTACATCACCAGTCCGATTTTGATGAAACTTGGAGGGATAATGGATGTTGTTACTGATTGGCCCAGCGGGTGCCTGCATCAGTAGTGGGGGACAACATGTTTTCACTCACATTCTCAGTTTTCACAACAAAGATTTGATGTGCAAAACCCTTAATGCAAAGAGTCAAACTGAGTTCCAAATTTTTTATCATAACACCTTGCAGTCTTACCTTAAGTAATAATGCTATGCTTATATGCAAAGTCCACAACTCTAAATTATATGCTCAGTTCTCAGAAAGCATCCACTTCAATGCTCCAATACTTATTATTAGACATGCAGCATGCTACATCAATTGCACTTTTATTTTCAGTCATGTCTGGTTACCTTACTGCAGCACAACTGACAGTCACTTCTTCACTACATAAATGGTAGTTAGAAATCCTGTAGGCTGTTTCACCACGGAGAAGGACAAAGCACTTGTTACTGAAGGACAAGCTTGTTGACAGGATACTGACCTATAGGTGAAGCTAGACCTCATGGACAGAGGTAGAAGACAACGCTGTACGGAATGAAAGTCGACCCACGGTGGTTGACCATCTGAAAAAGTCAATCCTGACAATGAAAAAAGCTCGACAGATTGCACAGCGAAACTTGAAAAGGTCCACTGTGGCCTCATTCTCAACATCAGTAAGTCAATAATTACCTCCGCCAAGGAGGTTATGTTTTCGGTGCCGTTTGTTTGTCTGTCTGTCTGCCTGTTAGCAGGATTACGGAAAAACTACTGGCCCGATTTTCATGAAACTTCGTGGAAGGGTGTAGCATGGGCCGAGGAAGAACCCATTCAATTTTGGAGCGGATCCGGATCCGACTCATGAACAAGCAATAATAGCACGAACCTTGGCGGAGGTCTGCGCTCTCCGAGTGCCCTTCTAGTTTATTATAAAATTTGATCCTCTTACAGTACCCGACTGTACAGCAAGTGTTATATTGAGGGTGTTTACTGTGTTACATTACAGGAATCCTACGCTTGGTGTGAGCTGCCTTTGTTGTAATTCTTGTCTGCGCTGCATTTCAGACCTGAAAGGCAACGAGCAACTGAAGCGCATAGTCGTCTTCTCCCTTCAGAACAGGGAAGGGCAATAACGGACATTGCAGCTCAGAGAAATGACATTCGCCTCAAGGACATCCAACAAAACAGTCTTACAGGCAGCGATATCTTCCAGGGGGTCAATGCAATCAGCCAAAACACAACTGGGTGCACTGTGAAAAAACACCAAGCTGCCATGAAACAGGTGGTGCCTTTTCAAAGGAGAGACTATAAGGTGAAAGCCTTGAGATCTGAATACATTCAAGTATGCGTGTAGCAACATTGCAATACCGCAGGACTGATATGAATGTAGTGCATTGAACCAGTTTTTGCAATACATACAGCAAAGCATCAGTCTGTTTCTGCTATATTCTGTTTTCAGAGAAGGATTGAGATTGTTGCTGATGTTGAGCAACACCATCATCAGTCCTCTACGCCTCTTGCTGCTAACAATGAGTCCAAATGGGGTATGGGGTATAATAAGTTATCCTTTAAGCAGAGAGCTACAGTTGAGTAGGATTCTTTGTAGCTGACAGCATGGAGCAAACATAGTGTGTGCTGCCATTTCAAGGAATGGAGCTGAGGTTCCAGATCCCCTGCTGGGGCCATGGAACTCTTGCTGAGCTTTCTGGATGAGCTGCACAGCCGTCTTGTACAACCAAATGCTCAGATAATGCTCATCACTGTCTGGAACAATGTCGGTTTCTAGAAGTTCAGTCCAAATCCAGTCCAGTCCACAGTTCATTTTGATATTTCTTCCTCCTTACTCCCCTAGCATAGACCAGTAGAGGGGAACTTACTAAAAAGGTTCTTGCCAGATCCTCATCCTGATGCTATACGGTAGATTTTTCTATTTTGAACACATGCAGTCTTGCTTTTAGTGTCCACCTTGAATCATGATGGACTCCATTGACTTATAGCAGTACACAGGATTATGGTCAAAACTCTGTCTGTCTTTCTCTCTGCATATGGAAAAATCCACAATATCACAGATTTGCGTACTGTACAGAATGTCAAATACATCATGCAATGAAGACCGAAAACCTTTTACTCATTGCTATTTGGATAATCTAAAAATTAGCAAAAGACTACTGCATGATGATTGTTTTTTTTTTTCCACAGCATGATTTGATAATAACCATTTTATTTTAGAATGCAGCACTGACTGCATTTCAGCTTCAAAGGAACTTACTCAATATTCTGGTTGAAACTCTGTTGCGAAAATTGGGTCAAAGCAAGTGAAAATGAGCAATAGCAGCATGGATTGTTGTCACTGATGTTACAGAGAATACTAAAAAAAGAAAAAAGAAAAACTGAAGCAGTGTTCAGAAATGAAGGCCATTCAAGATATCTCCACACCAAACAATCCTTCTTTTTTCACTCTCTTGTCGTCTTGTTGGTAACAGAGATTATTTCCCAAGTAATTAGGAGTTATTTTCTCCATGTTTTAAACATTTTGAGTTGTCCCTGAAGCCGTTGATCCACTGTGCTGAGAAGCTGCTGTTTCTCACCTGTTGTGCGGTTAACAAAGTAGACACTGTCCTCTGCTGGACAGCTGGGGCATGACCACTGTTTAACATCACTCCAATCTTTGTGATTTTCATGTAATATCTTCACTTGAAGGATTACATGGTTCTCTAAGGGTTGAGAAAATTCTACAGTCCTTGGGCTTATGAAACCCTTTCAAAACCCCATTGGGTAAACTGAAAAATACACAGTGGTCAAGCTAAAATCAAGGCTGAAAAGTTTACATTTTGGAGATACAAGGTTTTTACCTGACAGTTAATTCCTATATGGGAGTTATGTGTCTGTGGTACTCAACACTGAGTTTATAGTGATCTTATTATACCTGATGGTATCCCCTATGGTATGACTATAATATTCCATCCTTCCTTTGCATATTATAGCTTTATATATGTGGTGGTTGAATAAAATGTCTGGAACCTGATTAGGTAAAGGTCAATCGTAGCGTTGCCATAGGGACGACAAAATACTTCACAGCAGTTTAAGTGGATTACATAAAATATCTCACTGAAATATAATATGTCAAATGTGACTCAAATGGACTTGGACTGAATTTAAAATTAAGTGAATATCACAGACAATGTGCAATGTGAAGCTGCAGGTTAGACGCGGGCTGGCCTAAATGATGTCAAATAATTCATTTTCAAAAGCACTGTGGGGCTGTGAATTATCAGAGGAAAATGGGGATTTTGAAAAGGTATCAGACAGTGTGCGGACACGGAGGGGAACTGACCGGCAACATAATGAGATTTTGCAGAACACTTTTAGGGTTGAATTCTCCAGCGCCGTGGCTCTTTTGATTTAATAATTCTCCAGTTCAAATGGGAACTCGATTGTCTTTATTCGACGCACTCGATCGCGTCTGACGATTTGCCCTCTGTGTCATCTGTTTCTGATTCTTACCCCCCCCCCCCACACACACACACACACACTTCTTTCCCGTTGTACTCAACGATCAGAGGCCAAGAGCGGACGAGTGGATGAGTGGAGAGTTGGCAGGGGGCTGAAAGTGGAAAGCGGAGTGAAAAAATAGACAGTAAAACAGGTGGGTGGAGGTTAAGTACACTGTAGACAGAGGGATGTGGGAGGCTTAAGCCCATGCAAGTATGAAGAGGAGAGCTGTTGTCAACGTAGGTGCCAACTCAGACACACACACACACACACACACACTACATACAGCATGTACTCAAAACATGATAGGAAACATGTTCTCTTGCAGAATCTGAAAGGAATTAGCTGCTCATTAGAGGAGTGTTAGTGCTGAGAGGTTTACACGCGTTTGGAGAAGCAGGGCTTTCATCTGTGAACTGAGAGACTGTATGGAAAATATCTATCTCCATATGCTCTATATTACACCTTTGTGTATTCTCTGCCTCGCCGCAATATCGCACAGAGCGCGTGTCACGCCTACAGATTGCAATTATAACACCACTTTCACCAGTATATTACCTTGCAACCGGTGGCACATCAGTGTATTGATTAAGATGAGGGATCAATGGTACTCTAGGTGCTGTAACTTTGCAGCATATAGGAGGATAGGTGAGAAAAAATAGATGATGAATAATAATCCTGCCCGTCCTGGAAGGGGGATCCCGCTCTGTGTAGCCCTTCCCAACCTTTCTTACATTTGTTTTTTCCCTAATTGAGGTTTCCGTGGGAGTATTTCAATGTTCTTCTTGGGTCTATGGTTGGAGGGTGAAGCCCTTTGAGACTATACTATACTATAAACTCGGAGACAGTTTGCATTTGATTCACACTGATAGGACAGGTGGATGTTTACATTAAAATCTTGCGTAGGGCAGCTTTAATATCACTGCTGAATTTTGTCATTCCTTTAGCGTATTTGTGATGCCCGTTCCTTTCGATTCATGTCGTGTTCTTCCTCCTCTGCCTCCACTCGTTCTACCAAGCCTGCTCTCTCTCCCTTCGCTCCCTTCACAGCATCCCTCCCCTCTCCTCCCTCACCGCAAGCCCCTCTCCCTCCGGCGAACCGGCCGATCTCCCCTCCTTTCCTTTCTATCAAGCCTCCCTCCCACTCCCAGCTACCAGAGGCATCTGTCTTGGAGGGGGCCCGGGGTCCAGAGCAGCCTGCCAGACGTCCAGAGAAATCCCTTCCTCTACAGTGGATGGTGGTAATTAGTGTCAGCCGGCCTAATTAATGTCAAATCTCCTGGATGAGGTACAGCCCCGAGGAAACCACGCACCAGACTGTTACTGCTGCGTGGATCTGCACCAATACAGACAAACACTTCCAGCCGTCTGAAGGAAACTGCAGTCAGTAAATACTCTGCAGCCACAAAGATTTGTCTAAAAGTGGGTGCATCTCATGATCAACACTCGACTCCTGTGGTTAGCTTTCCCACTGAGGTATACAGTATGTTGCTGTGTATGTTGCATAACAGCAACACATAGCCATCTTACATTTGCAGCAAGTGGTAATCCTTGAGTTCCTTGTTTTCCTTGTTTTTTTATTTTTATTTTGGGGACATCTTTGGTGCTTAGCAGTCATTACTGTGGTGTTTTTGCATCACTCTGTTGATGCAGTTTGAGTTTCTCTTTTCTCTGTCTGTTCAGCCATGGTGGCTATCGCTGCTCATGCTAACTACCCAGTTCTTCTTCTATTCATTTCAAACGAACCCAGACTCCGGGTGTTTAGAAAAGGCAAATGTAAAGGCTTTCATGAACTGGCTATAGGTTGAGTCACTGTTGTGTATCAATCGATGATCAAGAGTAGCAAAACATTTATTTATATGAAAATGTTGCGGATTATAATACTAATAATAATAAATGTTATTTGTTTAGCTCTTTTCTAAGCACTCAAAGACGCTTTGCATAGTAAATGAGACACACAACACATGAATGACAATATAAATGAATAAGACAGTGAATAAAACCTTTTACATATTCATAAATTAGGCAAATAGAACAGTCAAGAGAGGCTAGGGAGGAGGACAAGAAAATTCAAAGACCATGGGGCCGAATGAAATTAGATATTAAAAGCAGTTTTTAAAAGGTGTGTTTTAAGGGATTTTTTTTTATGTGCCGAGCGAGGAAGAGTCTTTAAAGATGTCTGGTTAAATAATACATCCTGTTATGGTGGCCCTGTGGGTAAAGAGGCCATCCTTCAAAACCCCCATTTTGGCAAGTGTCCACCCGGCTGAAGTGACCTTGAGTAAGACACTGAATCCCTGCTGCTGCTCCGGGGCAAAAACCTGCTGCTCTGCCTTCCCTGGAGGAGAGGAGAGAAAAGAGAGTTTCCCCGCAAGCATCAATAAAGTATCACACCATTATCACATTAACATTCCTGTCATGTAACGGGTTCAACATGCAGTTCCGCGTCCAATAGTTTCTTTCTGTTGTGTAATAGTCCACACTGATGTGTCTCGGTCCCTCTGCAACACGCAGTGCATTGCGGAGGAGTAGTGTGAGAGTGTGTGTGTGTGTGTGTGTGTGGGGAGCAGAGGTAATTATCTGTACTGTATGTGCTGTCTGACAGCGGGAAGAGCCAGGGAGAAGTTCTATAATAAACCTCAAGTCACTCGCAACTGTAATTACAGAAGTTGTACAGAGAGAGAGAGAAAGAAGTCGGCTGTAGCCTGGCCCCGGCTTTATCCCGTCTCACCCTCCGTCTGACTGTCTCACCCTCCGTCTGACCGTCTCACCCTCCGTCTGACTACACAGCACCCACCTGCTCGTCTTCTGGCCGTCCGTCTGTCAGACTTTCCGGCCGGCTTCCCCCTGCCGTGATGCCTGTCTGGATTTTCCAGCTGACGGGACTGAACGACTGGAAATCGCCGCTGTCGGATTAAAACTTCAGGATTCCAATTTAAATGTTTTTTTTCTATTTCGTTTTTTTTTTTATTCATGCGTCAAAGCTTATGTTGTCCCTCATGTAGTGCCAAAACTCCAAGACCCCTAGCGCTTATTAAACCCCCTTCAAAACCCAGTGAATAATTTTCACAAATACATGATATCCAGTGAGGAAAAGCACCGGGGTTTTTTTACACAGTTTCCAAAAAAAAGCTGACTCTTTGGAGATACAATGTGTTGGCTGACTGTGTGTGTTTCTGTTTTTGCATGGCGTGTTTCTCACTTATCTGCATCTGTGAGTCAGTCCGTCTGTCTGAAACTCACAGGGACGTACAGTACTATCAAACAGCTTGTTCAATATCATCGCCTCACACACCCATTGTAATGAAACTGTTAACATATCAAAACAGTGTTTGAAACAGCGTATCCAAATAGCAGTGGCCCTCTTTTTGCTATTTATTAGCTGCTCTTTGTTCTCTCTCTCGCAGCCGTCTGTCTGAGCCCCAACCCTCTGCACTCATTCTCCTTTCATCTCTGTGTCTCTAAAGCCTGGACAGCATTATTCAACCGCCTGCTCAATGAGAACTGAATTAGTATCAGTGGGGTAGTCTGCCGCACACACACACACACACACACACACACACACACGTGCTCACACACACACACACACGTGCACACACGCTTACAAAATGGCTTGCATTTCCTTATCTGTTAAAGGGAAATAGTGCTGAATTGGAAATGATGGAATAGGTGACTGTGACAGTATCTACAGTGGGATGATTACCTGCAGTAATGCTACTGTACAGGCTGCTACTGGTTGGGAACTGATAGCGCTACTGAATGATGAAGCTTGTATGGATGTTAGAGAAATACCAAGTTTTTGGGAGATTGTCCCGTTGGTCAACTTTCCTGTTAAGTGATGAGAGCATAGACACCAAAATCATCCTATGTGTTCCCGGTAGATCATTGGCTCTGCTGCTCCATGCTAACACTTTAGCAGTGGTGTTTTTTGCATTAAGGGCCAGTAGGGCACGGCCCCACCAGAGGGCACTGTTGTGCAGAATGAGTTGTAGACTTCCCTCAATAATTTCATTCAAATGGATTTATTGACATGACGTGACGTTGCATATATTACCAACTGTTTATAGCAAACTCAACATGGTCTACTTTATCGAATACAAGGCTATCACTATGCTGATGCACGGTTTCGGTATTGAGTAGGCTATTTGATGTTGAGAGATCTGATGCTTTGGTGTTCCTATTTTTGGTGTGACAATGTTGGTAGATCCATTGTTTGTGTGATTTTAGATGGCATTATTCAGCTGGCATTTTGTCATCACTGGTACTCGTAAAGTTACTGCAAAGAAACTCTGTGTCTCTCTTATCACTCGTGCGTAGTTTATTGGTTGTGTCAGTATGATTGTATCATCAGATTTTCTTGTGTGAATATTGTGTGGCCCCACCAAAATTTGAATGCCAAAATCGCCAATGCACTTAAGCATAAACTATGTTATGTGATAGTAGTCTCCATGCTAACACTTTAGCATACACTATGTTGAGTGATGGTAGGCTCCATGCTAACACTTTAGCATACACTATGATGGGTGATAGTAGGCTACTAGCTTATCCAAAGTAAGAAGGCAGATCTTTTAGTGATAAAAAGTTGATAGTGTTTTTTATTTGGCCTGTAGATTCATAAACAATAACAATTAAATATCATTAACTCAATATGTAGCCAGGTTTTTTTTTGGAACAAATTCAGGTGAACAACCTTGTATTCATCTGCTGTGATTTGTAGGGAAAGAAATCCCTAGTAGTTATAAAGCGCATGCTAGTTTTGTATTGTGTGTAAATTTGACCAGTCTCCTACACAGAACTGCCAGATTACTATAGCTTTAAAGCTGCTACAAGTTCTCCTTTTCCTCACTTTTGAGATAATGCTAGTGGCCTGCTATCACTCATCATAGTGTATGTTAAAGTGTTAGCATGGAGTCTACTATCACTCAACATAGTGTATGTTAAAGTGTTAGCATGGAGCACCACAGCCAATGATTTACCAGGGAAACATGGATGATTTGGATGTCCATGTTCTCATCACTTAGTTGACCAATAGGACAATCTCCCAAAATGTTGGTGTATTCCTTACATTCAGTATAAAAAATATGAGTTCAGAAATCACTCACCAATGCTTAGTCATAACAGTGAGAGTTCATGGTTTGAACTCTGGCAGGTGGGCAAAGTGAGTCCAATACCAAATATGATATGAATGTAAAACAACTTCCCACTTTGATTTCTGCCTGACACGCAGCAGATACCAGGTTGAGAATTGCGGAGGAGAGCCGCTCTTACGGGAGAATAAAAAAAATATTCCCGCCGTCTGTATCGGTATTCGGTTCAGCTGTTGAGAAATGAATAGAGCTCTCAGCAGGATAGAGAGGGAGAAGGAGGTGGATTTACTCTCCTGCTGAGAGTGAAGCGACTCTGCAGTGTTTTCATCTCCCTCTGGGCTGTTCTGTCAGAGGGGAACTCCCCCCTCTGTTTCCCTGCAGGGGAAATCTCATTGGCCTGAATGAGAGCACCTCAGAGATCCTAGCCTGATGTGTTGGTGGTCAGTGTGTGTGTGTGTGTGTGTGTGTGTGTGTGTGTGTGCTCTGTACTCTCATAGAGGCGGGTTGTGTAACAGGTTGCGCCCCTAAACCTCATTACGGTGAACTTTTGAACACTTTTAAATGTCTAGAAGCAGCACATACTGTACAGTAAGTAGATGGGAGTGCTTTGTTCTTTGCTGTTAATTATTGAAAGGCCAGCTGGCGTCTGTTGGTACCTCAGCTATGTGCATAACTGTGTGTGTGTGTGTGTGTCATTGTAGTGGTGTGTTCTCAGTGCATCAGTGTCCAGTCCACTTCCAAACCAATGTGGATTGGTTTTAACTTTATTTGTTTTCTTTCTCTGTCCATATGAAGTGGACATGTGAAAAGTTACTGAATAGAAGCCTATAGATACAAATATATATTGATATTATTAGATTTTTTTCATTTATGTATTGTGTCTATTTCACATTTTTGGTATATTTCCTTATATCTTCTGTGTTTCTTTTCTTGTCTCAGTAAGTTTTACTGCTTCCACTTTTTATCCGTACATTCTTATTTTATTGCAGTCGTCAGGTGCATATGTTTGTGTAACGTTCCATTTGCTATATTCTCATTTATATCATTTTGTTCTTATCCCGTTTGCTGCCGCAGCAACCAAATGTCCCCGTGGATATCATTAGAGTTTCATCTTACCTTATCTTAAATGAGGAAAACACCTACATATATCTTTTTAGAGAAAAGAACCATTACTGTAAGTTCATTCATTGAATATCTCCAAGACAGAGAATTTATCATTTTGTCTGCCAAGTACATGAAATACTACCATTGTTTATTTCAATTTTGTGCGATCATTAACACTGCAAGAGTATCGTTTTGTGCTCAGCTTGGAATTGGCAGTCTATAAATAGTTCAAATTACTTGTATCTGGTGTAAAGAAACCCAGGGAAATGATTATACAATCGCATGATAACTGAATGCAAATATGTATTATCTACCTTTGTAAACATAATATCCAAGGTTTTCCACTTCCCTGTGACAAAGGAGGTTTTATCAATGAAGCTATTCAGAGTAAATGTACAGGGAGTGCATTTGCAATTTCACACAGTGTATTGAAACAATGCAGGATTGTTGGTTGTTGATAGGAATATGTTTGCCTTGTTCAGATTTCTTTGGGAAATCGTCATATGTGATGTTTATCCCCTCCATGCTTGCAAATGTGAAGGTTCAAACAGCCGTGGACTGAACTGAGGGAATTAGGAAAGCAAAGAGAGAGAGTGAGAGAAATAGTGAGAGATACAGAGAGAGAGAGAGAGAGAGAGAGAGAGTGAGAGAGAGAGAGAGCTCCATGTTTGTTCATCAAATATGAAACAGCCTCTTTGGTGCCAGCAGCTCCCCAGGATAGATTTTAATTTTCTGTAATGTTGTGTCCTTTCCGCGTGTCTCTGTTTGTGTGTGTGTGTGTGTGTGTGTGTGTGTGTGTGTGTGTGTGTGTTTTAACACTTGCCCTGCGCTGAAGGACAAGGGCAATCTAATCACTCGGAAGAATGTTCCAGGCCAGGCTTCTGGCTGCACCCTGCCTGTTGTTCTGCACTAAGTGATGTGTGTGTGTGTGTGTGTGAGAGAGAGAGAGAGAGAGAGAGACAGAGAGAGAGAGAGAGAGAGAGAGAGAGTTTTTGTGTGGTGTGATGCCATGAAATTCCAGCAGATTATTTTGTCCTACTGTGCAGAAGGTGTGTGTGTGTGTGTGTGTGTGTGTGTGTGTATGTGGGGAGGATTTTCTTGCATCAACTAATTAAGTAACATGAAAACAAGGCTGCAGAAACACATCATGTTGTTTCTGTAGCATTTAGTTTAACGATCAAAGTGTGTGCGCGCGCACACACACACACACACACACACACACACACACACACACACACACACACACACACACACACACAGAGGCAAATTAGTGAACCTACAGTACTTTGGTCTCTCGTGGTCTAGACAGACCTCACACTGAAAAATATCTCATGGTGTGTAATTAGGCATTCTGAAAATACTTTGGCTTGACTGTTTTTTTAAATGCGCATGAAACAGTGTGTGTGTGTGTGTGTGTGTGCGTGCGTGCGTGTGTATGCTTACATGTGTGTTTGTGTGTGCTCATGTGGTTTAAGATGAGATAAAAATGAAACTTTATTGATGCCTGCGGGGAAATTTGGCTGTTACACCAGCACAAGAAATACGATACAGCAGAGAAAATGGAATATAAGTAAGTAATTAAAAGTAAGTAAGACGGCAGAAAAAGAAAATAAAAGATTTTGAAAGATATTTGATAAAAATAAAAGCATGAATGGTGAGCTCCAGATCCTCGGCTGACAAAAGTGTTCTAACTTTGGCGATGTTTCTCATTTGGAGGAAACAGGACTGAAGCAGCTTATTAACATGTGTGGCTGCGTGGGTCAAAGATAACACCACGATTGCTGGAGGAGGGCGTGATATTAGGGACCAAGGGACCCATACGCTGATGAATCTTGTTAGCAGTGTGATGGGGACCAATAACAAGAACCTCAGTTTTGTCAGGGTTAAGCTGAAGAAAACTTCAGATACAACTAGAGGTCTTCACGGGTCCAAAATGACGAACCCGAACCCTAATGGACCCGGGAAATTCGTTCAGAGATCCGATTGGACCCAATAATTTTTTTAAATATATATATACCGACCCGTTTATATTCATTTTCTTTTAGCTTATTTTTCACCTCAGCGAAGAAGGTATCCATCTTGCGCCTTTCCTCCACTCCAACTCGCTGGCGCTGCTCAACGTTTTTTTTCACCTTATTTTCTCTCTTGTAATCTGATCCTAGGTCAGCCTAATCATCACACAAGTTACACAGTGCTTCCATGCGTTTCTCGTCTCGTGATCAGCGCTGATCACGGGTCTTCTCGGATCCACTCGGGTATTACACATAATGATAAACAGACCCGGGACCCGCGGTAATAGAATGGGACCTGACCCGGGCCCAATTGACCATAATAAAACGTGGAACCGAACCCATACGGGTCCCGGGTTGGGTCTCGGATCCTAGGGTCTGGGTAGACCCGTGAAGACCTCTAGATACAACCAAAGCAGCTGATAGTATGGCCCAAGGGAAGCATATATAATGGAAATAAAATAGGTCCGAGGATTGACCCCTGGGGAACCCCACATAAACCTAACCCTAACCATAACCCTAACCCAAAGATGTTATATCCTTCAACCACCTGCAGGAGCTGCTCAATGACTACCTTTTCTAGAATTTTGGAGGTGAAGGGTCACTTGGATTATCTGTAGTTGGACAAAAGAGAAGCATCAAGAGATATAGAAACATGCAGCCAACACTTTCAACACATTACATAGACTGTATGAATAGAAAGTAAGGGAAAGATTATGGATCACTTACATGTATGGGTTTACTTAGAGTTGTTACTTACTGCAGTCTTGATTGCTTATTTAAATATGGAATGTCTAATTTTAGAATGTGAGATGCAGATGAAGAGAAGAGAAGACAAGAGAAGAGAAGAGGAAACACTGGAAAACTGTGGGAGGGCAGCAGCAAATATATCCAAAGGGATTTCTCTTATTAATCCACTAAGAATTATTATCCAAGCGTTCATTGTTGCTTCACTTCCTCCTTCCTGTTCTCATTCCAGGGCAACACATCTGACCTTTGACCTCTGGCATCTGTCACCATGGGTTACACAGCTCTTTTTAAAAATCGTCTACACGGTGTATCTGTTGATTTACTGTAGAACAGCTTTCAAAGACTGGGTTGGGACCCACAGGTGGATCGCAGGGAGATTAAACTGGGCCTACCCAAGTCCCTACAGTGTAAGCAGGGCTGAATAAAATACTAAAGGCTAGTTAAGAAGATGTTGTTGTTTTTTTGCAGGATTATCAAGTAGCCTGCAAATTCAGATTTGAGTCCCAAGAAAAATTATTAGGAAATGTGGGCCAACTCTGAGAGCCACTGATCCAGAAAGTTAGTCAAAGTTCACAGACTAACATTCCTCTACAATGCATTTCTACATTATTAAGCATGAAAATAGTCGATTTTTTGTAGATTTAGAGAAATCAATTACCGGGATTCACCTCATAAGTGTCCTTGAAAAGAGTAAGTGTTGTACATTCAGTGTATATAACTTTAGCCTACTGACAGTACACCAAGAGATATGGACCTATCTCTGAGGTATCTATAATCTACAAATCTGAGACAGAGCAAGGCAGCAGTAAACACGTCGTCCCCCACAAATGATGCAGACCCCCTCTGGGCCAATCAGTAACAAATCTGTCACCTTGTTTTGATCTGTAATTGTAGCGCCCTCCTTTGGGGCCCTCAACGTCATTTTGAAAATACCGCAACCAAGTGGTGAGATGCCCGCCATTTCCCCAAGTTCCGTCAGCACCTGATGAGCGGTGTCGGAGATATCGTGTGCGACGAACAAGCAAACAAACAAACAAACAAACAAACAAACAAACAAACAAACAGAAAGACACCAATCCACAGGGTCTGGTTGATGTGACGTCTCCTCCAGGTCAAACTGTGCTCAGATGCTCTAAAGAGAATACAGCTAAAACCCATTTCAATGTGCTGGCTAATGTGTAACTCCAGCAGCAATACAGACTGGATAGACATGGTGTGTGTGTGTGTGTGTGCGTGTTTGTGGTGTGTGTATGAAACCACAGGAGGCCCGAGGCGCAGTTTCCTGCACTCTGGGTCATGTTCTTAGGTTACAGGTGCCATTACTCATCACTCTTCCGAACACAAACTCAGTGACCTGCCACAACTCCTTTTTATATAACCCGGTCTATTTGAAATGCCTGCTAATGGACTGTGATCGTTGTTGACTCAACCGCCGCCAAAATGGCTTTTTTACCGTTCCCTGGAGGGAGGGATTGGTATATGTATGTGTGTGTGTGTGTGTGTGTGTGTGTGTGTGAGAACTGATAGAGAGAGTCGTAGCTCAGTGAGTTGGGCATGGCACTGTCAGGGCTTGGGGTTCGATTCCCACTGGAGCCACTTATGCTAACAATGTGTGCAGTTGTGTTGCTGTAAGGTGCCTTGGATAAAACAGTCCACCAAATAGTATGTTATCTTAGGTTGGTAGGATTCATGTGTGACTCATTCTGTTATTTGTCAGACTTTGTTGGAATCACTGTAGCCCCCTTTTAAGGGAAAGAAAAAATCCTCTATCTCTGTTTAAAGTAATAATATCTTCGGCTTTATTGAATAGGATAAACATGTTGGAAGTGATTTTTTCATCGCCCTTTCCCTCCTTCCACCCTACTTCTTCTGTTGTTGCCAGAAACTCTGAAGCTTTAGCTCCGTTTGCTCTGGAAGAACGGCGCCCTCTTCCTGTTTTGTGCCGTAAAGCAATCCAGCAGATTCCCAGCCAAATCTGACTCGGTGGCTCACAGTGTAAAATACAGTGCAGAGGCCAGTAGAGGCTAACAATTTTCACAGCGACGGTTCTCGTTTGTTTACGGTAATTACGCTAATGTCTCAAATTGAATGTTGTAATGATTTATTGATGTTAAAATGCTTCACATGGCACCTTTAAGCTGAGAGCTTTTATACCGAGAGCACTAAACAATGTTCAGTGGGCCATGAAATAGCTGCATGCCCAGCACTGCTGCTCCAATTTATCTCTAAACATTACTAAACATTATATCAGCAGCTATGTGTCTCTGATGTGAGTCATCCCATTAGCGAGACTAACACACACCAACAGAGTTACTAACAGACACACTGCTGTCAAAGCAGGTGTAAATATACAGCTGATGGATAAAAATATTTTGCTAATTGAGGAAAAGACAAACACACCGATAGACACACCGATATTTACATGCATACACACATGCATTCACCCAAGAATTTACACACTCACATATACACATGCATACTGTACTCATTCTCACATACACACATACACACGCATGCATACACACACACACACACACACACACACATTCACACACATATACGCACGCACACATTCTCACACATACACATACACATATATACACATATGCATATGCACATGCATGCATGAACACACTCACATTCTCATACATGCACATTTACATACGCATGCATGGACATATACACACATGTACACATGCATACAGACACATACACATATACATGCATGCATACACACGTATACACATGAACACACACACACACATACAGCATACACACATATTCACATGCATACATATTCTCACACATATACTGAACACACATCTATGTATACACGCACACATATACATGCACACTTATGCACACACACATACACTAACACA
>NW_027282814.1:0-21666 GCF_046629955.1 Centroberyx affinis
TGATCTATAACAATGCTATTTTATAGTTATTTTATAAAGATGATCAAATGTTTTAAATATAAAATATTGATCTGAAAAGTAACTAGTAACTATAGCTGTGAAATAAATGTAATGGAGTAAAAAGTACAATATTTCCCTCTAAAATGTAGTGGAGTATAAGTACAAAGTAGCATAAAGTGGAAATACTAAAGTACAAGTACCTCAAAATTGTACTTAAGTACAGTACTTGTGTAAATGTACTTAGTTACTTTCCACCACTGCTTCCCAGAGATCACCTGTCAATCAAACAGTGTGGGCAGAGCTTGGATTGGAGCAGTCTGAGTTTCTCTCTTCTTTGTCTCTTCAGCCATGGTGGCTATCGCCGCTCATGCTAACTACCCAGTTCTTCTTCTTCTTCTTCTGTTTATTCCAAACCGGACCGGAAACATAAAACGCATCACTTCACTATGAGGCGTACAGGAAAGACCGACTTCAAGGCAAAGCTATGATGTCATGTCTGTAAGATGCCCAATAAAATACAGTCTAGCATCTAGATAAGCAAGCGTATTCACTTCAAAATATATGATGAGCAATGAGCATGATCTTTCTAGAAATGACTCTTTGACCGTGCTTTGGATTCTGGTCATATTTGAAAACTGTGATATCAAACTATATAAATCAAGGCTTTTTTCTGCAGACAGTAGAAGGCTCTGTAATATTCCTAGAAATAAGATGATGTTGTGTGTGAGTATTATTCCCAAAGTAGCAGTGCAGTACGGCAAGCCTTTAGGCCCATTCACAACATCCTGGAATTATCGTGTGTGTGTGTGTGTGTGTGTGTGTGTGTGTGTGTGTGTGTGTGTGTGTGTGTGTGTAGGCGTGTGTTTGTGCTCCAAGTGTGTGTACGCATATGTGTGTGCATGAATGTGTGTGTATGCTTGTGTGTGTGTGTGTGTGTATCTGGTTAACGTTTAGCCTTTTCGGCTTGGCCTTCTGTCAAGACATGGGGGAGAGGGATGTGTGTGTGTGTGTGTGTGTGTGTGTGTGTTGATGCTCCAAGAAGTAAAATGAGAGTGTGTGTGTGGGTGGATGTGTGTGTGTGTGTGTGTGGCTGGGGAGAAGGGGGGGATAATATATGCACATAGTAACGAGTTTTTCTTTCTTAATGCTAACTGACGGTCGGCTTGGCTCTAATCTTAAGACGTACACTATGCGCACAGGCACACACACACACACACACACACACACACACACACACACACACACACCAGATGCCACCAACAGAAATCATAAACACACATTACAGGGCGAGTGTTTGTGTGTCAATTCTACAATAAATGTGTAATCAGTTCCATATATATTATATTATATTATATTCTATATTATATATATTCTATATTCTATCCATAACATACATACACACATAATAAGCATACATCGTCTTATATGTGCACAATGTACAATCTGTGAGATGATATATAGACAGACAAGGATAAGGACAGCAAGTGAACATTTCCCAGAGATGGTGTATTGGTCAAGATGTCTCACTCTGGAAAGTTTACCCCCTCCCCGAAAACCTCTAAAGCTGCCTCTATGGACTTCATATAGTATGACAATGAACATAGTATTACTATCAGCTTAGAGGAAACATTGTGACTTTTTCCTTTAGACCTTTCGATTTTTACTCTCCTTTTTCAATGATAAAAACGTAGACAGGGCATGGATGCTCACCCACCTCACCCTATCCTGTAATGTGCTCTAGAGCGGAAAATATGAAAAAATAATAATATCCGTAGAGTGGTAAAAAAATGGAAAACACAAAGCAATAATCTTCCAAGAACAGAAAGGGAATGTTGCGTCTGTGCATAATCGCCCTCTGAGCCTTGATTCTTTGCTCCTGTTACGTCTGAGCACAGCACAGCAGCAGACAGCCTCGACCTGGAGGCCTGCACACACACACACACACACACACACACACACACACACACACACACACACACACACAAAGTGGTTAATGTAGGTTGCCACCCCTCATTCCGGGGCATTTGTGTTACAGTGTTCATCTTTGATAGTGTATCTTAGAGAGGCAGACAGACCTATCCCAGGGCCTTCTATTACACACACACACACACACACACACACACACGAACAACTAGGTTAACACACACGCAGATGGATGCCAGTGCAGTAATGTAGGTTAAACGCCTAGCCACGGGCGCAACATCTGTATGTCCACCTGGGATCCAGTTCTGTCCTCCTTTACTGTCCTCCTCCCCTTTTTTTCCCCCTCTCCTTGTCCTCTTCTCCTTCCCCTTTTCCTCAATTCATGGACTGGATCGGACTTCCCCTGCATAGAAGCGCGCAGGTCTTTCCTCCTTTTTTGTCGGGGCAACACCAGCGCAGAGCTTGCAGAGCGCGGCAGATGCACAAAAGTCGATATCTATATCACACTCATAATTGTTCTAACACCTTTCATAAGACGGACCACTGGAGAGAGGTGGTAGAGCGCTAGAAGTGTTACACCGTGCTGATCATCAAATCGTCCAAATCCCATTTCGACTATCTCTACACAAGCAGTGGTAAGAGCTTTGTAAATAAAATACTGAAGTTGTCTTTACTAGTAGCATGCGTCTCCAATGTCCAAGTCTACACTTTGTTGCTTTAACAGTCAATGGTATGGAAGTATTAGGATGGTAACTTTACAATACGTCCTATCTGTCAACTCTTCTACCATTTCTACCATTTCTCATCAAAGTAGTGTGAGTACTTCAACCCAGAGAAAGACAACTTTGTACCATTTCTCATCAAAGTAGTGTGAGTACTTCCACCCAGAGAAAATCAAATTTTGTACCATTTCTCATCAAAGTAGTGCAAGTACTTCCATCCAGAGAAAGTCAACTTTTGTACCATTTCTCATCAAAGTAGTACGGGTCCTTCCATCCAGAGAAAGTCAGCTTTTGTACCATTTCTCATCAAAGTAGTACAAGTACTTCCACCCAGAGAAAATCAAATTTTGTACAATTTCTCATCAAAGTAGTGCGGGTACTTCCACCCAGAGAAAATCAAATTTTGTACAATTTCTCATCAAAGTAGTGCAAGTACTTCCATCCAGAGAAAGTCAACTTTTGTACCATTTCTCATCAAGTAGTGCGAGTACTTCCACCCAGAGAAAGTCAACTTTTGTACCATTTCTCATCAAAGTAGTATGGGTACTTCCATCCAGAGAAAGACAACTTTTGTACCATTTCTCATTAAAGTAGTATGGGTACTTCCATCCAGAGAAAGTCAACTTTTGTACTATTTCTCTATTTCTCATCAAAGTAGTGCAAGTACTTCAACCCAGAGAAAGACAACTTTTGTACCATTTCTCATCAAAGTAGTGTGAGTACTTCCACCCAGAGAAAGACAACTTTTGTACCATTTCTCATCAAAGTAGTGCAAGTACTTCCACCCAGAGAAAGTCAATTTTTGTACCATTTCTCATCAAATTAGTATGGGTACGTCCATCCAGAGAAAGACAACTTTTGTACCATTTCTCATCAAACTAGTACGGGTACTTCCATTCAGAGAAAGTCAACTTTTGTACCATTTCTCATAAAAGTAGTATGAGTACTTCCACCCAGAGAAAGACAACTTTTGTACCAACACTGGAGGCCAGTAAAGACCTATAATCCAGAGCAGCCTTTTCTTTTACCTCATACTCATATTTTTGTTTATGTGAAATCAGCCAGCCGCACAGAAGATTATCTTTGGCTCAGTGTCCAGTGCTTTAGTCCCTGCTGAAGTTAACACACAGCTTTCAGACAGAATATTTCATGACAGCCACTCGTTTTCTGCTGCAGGCAATGGTTTTTTATTTTAATATTCTGCTGATGAGGGCTTATCTGGCGATATCTGGCTTCACACACTCGCACATGTGCGGGAGACACACACACACACACACATACACACACTCAGCCAGCAGATTAACTGGACATGACAGAAGAGGAGAGTCATCAAGCGCTAAATCTCCAAGGTTACGTAAAAACACAAGAGTCAGAGCAGCAGCGATGGAGGGAGGAGAAGAAAATGAAGCAGGGGAGTAGACTGAGGATGGATGATAAAATATGTTTATGTAACCCCACAATTATTTACATTTTATTTACATTGCTTTTATTGCTTATTTAAAGCTTTACTGTGTGCTTATGTCCCATTTTCTTTGCTGTATCCTGTTACTATTTGCTGGTCCAAAGACCCAATTTCCCCATGGAGATCAATAATTTAATCTAATCTAAAAATCTAAAAATCAAGATTTGAGACAGTACATGAGTGCATTATCTATCTACCTGACCAATGATTTGCATCAGTGTTGTAGTGGTTAAATTCAAAGGAGGGTGAACTATGACCTACCTCCAGTCAGTAATCATCATAATTTTTTTAGCTTTTATTTTTTACACGTATTCATGATCTTCGAATGTTACTTTATGCTTATGTTGTGTTATTTTTTAAGAACCTTTTGGGGTTAAATATCTAAAAAAAAAAAATACTTAACCAGCCAGAACCTTAGACGTAGGCCATGGATTTACATCAGAAAGATAGAAGAGTAATGTAATAGTGAATTGGGTTTAGACAGGTTTTCATAGCCTTTGGTCACTGGGATAGAGGAAGGGATTGTATCTAGGATGGGTCTGAACCATGGCTATGGATTTATGTCTGATGCATCTCAGAACATAAGAGCATAAGTCTATCAAACGCCATGTGTCTGCATGAGTATGTGAATAAGAGGGGGTGGGTGGGAGCTTATAAGCATGCATATGTATGCATGCAACTGAAGGGACAATGCATATGAATACAACATTGACAATCTTATACTGTCACATACAAACAGGGATGTAATGGAGGGTGAACGCAGATAAACTCACCTTTTTAGTCTGATATAAATCCTTATAATGTAAATTCATAGTATACATCCTTGTAAGTAGCATTAAATTAATGTTTCCCCAAACTAAGACTACATTTCCCATAAGCCCCCGCTGTTTCCTGATACATGCAGCACCTTTAAACCTCATTCACGGCCGTTCTTGAATCGTTCTTTCTGGAGAGCGGTGTTAACGTGGGAGATCACAGTGAGTGAGAATTTGCTCTGATCTTTTCCCTTCGGCAACGGAGGGAAGGGGGGGATGGAGAGAGATGGAGAGATAGAGAGACATAGAGAGAGACAGGGAGAGGGCGAGAAAAACGGGGGGATGGGGTGGTTGAGGCCTCTCGACTACAAATATTTGCAGTGAAAGGCCCATCGGTGTCCATTAGGGTCTCTCTCTCTCTCTCTCTCTCTCTCTTTCTCTATTTTTCTGGGTGCATTAACCTCTTCTTCCCACTGCTCCAGAACAAAGGATGGACTGTATTTGTGTGTATGTGTGTGTATTTGTGTGTGTGCATTTGTGTATGCGTGTGTGTGTGTTCAACGCACTGACCCTCACTCCCACATATTGTACTCTCTCCCACATCCCTCAACCAACATACACACACACACACACACACACACACACACACACACACACACACACACAATACAAATACATGAAAATGCACACCTGCATAAACACATGCAAACACATACTTGAAATGTATTAAAGCAGTAACCCTCCCACTTGCAAATGTCACACACACACACACTCATGTAACACACACACACACACATCCATGAGAGCGCTTTCTAATAAACGTGTGTGATATGCTCAGTGTTAAAATCCTCCTACGTATGTGACAAACACACTGCACTTTCAGACAGCCCATCGTCACTGCCACTTAGCCCCCCCCCCCCCACACACACACACACTATTGCACATGGTGACATATACTGTACAGGAAGAGAGCAGTAGGCTGGTACATGTCTACATGTCTTCCAACTGAATGATTTCCACTGAAATAAAATAATCCCCTCAATCTATCTCCTTAGCGCTTCTTCTATTTCTTTTCCTGGCACTTGTGTTCTCTTACAAGATCCTTATATGGTCACAGGAATACTGTCATGGTGCTGTGACCTCTGACCTTTAACTTCTTCACTATAGGGGCTTTGCAGTTGCATCACATATCTTGTAGTAACGCCATCGCGGAGGTCCACTTGTCTGTGCTCAAATTTTTCTAAATATATGGGGTAGAAAACCAGGGTAGAAAAAGAGTTAGCTGAGTCAGCTTGTTGTGGTGTGGCTGTAGATCCATTCAGTAACGTCCTCAGTAAAAGTGAATAGTGTGATAAGGTGGATTTGGTTACTGTGACACAGTAAACTGTCTTGTCTTTAGCCCTAGTCTCTACTCCAAAACACTCTGAGTTGTAGCTTGAGAAGAGTCAGCTCAGTTAACCTGAACAAACTGTTGGGTTTTGGTTTTGTTAGCTAGCTAATGGCTAGTCAGCGAGCTAATTAATTTAGAAACCAATGTCAGCATTACTGTACTAGCTGTAGCCTACTAACGCTAGCTTCTTCTGGCTAGCTAACTAGTCAGCAGGCTCATTTAGCAAAGACACTGATGTTAATATTAACATGTGACTACTAGCCACTAGTGATGCTATCTTCTACTAGATGTACGTTAGCTAGTGCACAAATCACATGTGTTTACAACAAGACAGTGATAGTTAGCTGATCCAGATGCTATGGTTAGCTAGCTAACAAGCTGACATTATCTAAACACTAAATCAATCAGATGTATCGGTGGTGGAATGATCAGTTCCCAGTCAAAACGGAAGAATTAACCAAGGCTATTCGTTTCTGTTGAGACGGACAAGTCATACGTTTATTGCCTACAATCAGCTGTTCATTTTTTGCCCAAGAAGTGAGGACCTCCAACATGGCCGCCAGAGGGTGTGTTACATCACCTGGAAGCCCTCTGTTGGTTGCCTGTAATGTTGTTGATGTAGAAATTGAAGCTTATTCTACTGTTGAGCTCATTTTAAGTCACACTCGATAAGACCGTCAGCTGAATACCTAACATGTAAAATGTAAACGGTAGAAACAAAACACAGATGGGCAGATGAAATCAAATAGACAGGCAGACGCACTCAGACAGACTGGATGAGATAGAAAGAGAGAAATATAGACAGACAGCTATAGGAGTAATGGTGGCCAATGAGGTAACATGTAGACAAGACATAATCGATATTCCCAATCAACTGTGCCAGACAGACTAATCAGTGTGTGTGTGTGTGTGTGTGTGTGTGTGTGTGTGTGAGTGTGCTCGCAACTAGTGATAGTGACAGTGGTAAACTCATTGCATTTCTCTTAATTCCAACTACCGGAATGAAAGAATAAAGCTACCAAAAGAAAATTTCAACACTTTTTTTTCCCCAACCAAAACATCAAATTTTAAATAATGAACTCATGAAATAATTAAGGATTACACATAAATTCATCCATGGCAATAACAAACATTACAACAAGAATATGGTAAAGAGAATATGCGCAAAGCAGCACAAGTGAATCATGAATGAAAGTTTCAAAAGCACACACACACACACACACAGCGCTTGTATCCAAGCTACAAATGAGAGCACACACACACACACACACACACACACACACACACACATACACACATTTACCAGCCCAAATTTAATTTTCATCCCATATCTTTTCAAGCCTTTCTGCTTTACCAGGCAATATACTGTAGGATGAGGAGTGATGAAATCCGGGACAGAGAGAAGAAGAAGAAGAAGACGAAGGGTTGTGAGCTGGATTCAAACCCACGGACAAGTACAGTACATTGTGTTTTGTAGCCTTAGTCCCTTTAATCCACAAGGACGCCACACTCTGGCCCCCATTTCCTCTAGTCCTCTATTCCTTTGAATTTGAATTAGACAGATCTCAGCCCGCACGCTCCAACAAGGAAGCCTCTTTGTGAGGCTTTGACACACACACACACGCACACACACACACACACACACACACTGATGTAATGGTAACTAAAACGGTAGGTAAACTATGACATCTTCCTGATGCAAACAACCACGAATATGAACAAAAATCAATAATACTTCCAGAAAGGCAATAATTACTTAACAAATGCTTCTTTTCCCCCTGAATAACACCCCAAATATATAAAAACTACCTCATTTTGATACTACTTACTATGAAGTATGCAATTAAGTTCATATCATGAAGATTTGTGTCAGCCTGAAAAAGTGGGTAAACTCTATTCTGGCAATTAAATGGTGGATAAAGTGAATTTAGATGGGTTTAGCCTCCACGATATCCCTGCACACACACACACCCACACAACACACACACACACCACACACACACAAATACCTCTCTCAGTGGAGCTCTTGTGACCAGGTGTATGGCAGTGTTGGATGAGTGTGTTGTATCTCCATCTCCATCAATCCTTCAGCATCCAGGAAACCAAAAAAAACACCAAAAAAACACAAAGACTGAGGGACTGTCAGCTAAATCCACCGCAGAGACACAAAGACGGCAGATGGAACGGCTGGAGAAACGCTGAGAAAATGACAATCTACCCATCCATTTGTCTCTCTACGTCTTCATCACTCTTTCCCCTTTCTCTCTCTGTCCTCTCGCTGCCTCTCACTCCGTACACCCTCTCTCTCCTGCTCTCTCTCTCTCTCTCACACGCGCACACTGATTCTCCATCTGTCGCCGCCCCCTTGCTTTCACCCCTCCCACCTCATGAATTATTAATGAGCCTCAGGGCGCTGCGCACACACACACACACACACACACACACCCCAGCCCCTGCTCCTTTGCTGTCAAATACACTCACAAACACACATTACAAGCTGTGCACAACTGTCACCCACACATGCAAGCCGTGTACTTTAGAAAAAACACTGTACAATTCATAGTCATGTCCGTATTTGATATAGAGACATTTGATATAGACTTGTGTTTTATTACAGGAGAAAAAAAGTCACAATCAGCATTGTGATTTATTTTTTGATTATGTTTTTGTTACATTGTCCCATTGGTCAACTTCACTGTTAAGTGGTAAGAGCATAGAAACCAAAATCATCCATGTGTCCCCAGTAGATCATTGGCTCTAGTGCTCCATAGTAGGCTCCATGCTAACACTTTAGAACACTATGTTGAGTGAGAGTAGGCTCCATGCTAACACTTTAGCATACACTATGTTGAGTGATAGTAGGCTCCATGCTAACACTTTAGCATACACTATGTTGAGTGATAGTAGGCTCCATGCTAACACTTTAGCATACACTATGTTGAGTGATAGTAGGCTCCATGCTAACACTTTAGCATACACTATGTTGAGTGATAGTAGGCTCCATGCTAACACTTTAGCATACACTATGTTGAGTGATAGTAGGCTCCATGCTAACACTTTAGAACACTATGTTGAGTGATAGTAGGCTCCATGCTAACACTTTAGCATACACTATGTTGAGTGATAGTAGGCTCCATGCTAACACTTTAGCATTGTTGAGTGATAGTAGGCTCCATGCTAACACTTAAACATACTATATGTTGAGTGATAGTAGGCTCCATGCTAACACTTTAGCATACGCTATGTTGAGTGAGAGTAGGCTCCATGCTAACACTTTAGCATACACTATGTTGAGTGAGAGTAGGCTCCATGCTAACACTTTAGCATACACTATGTTGAGTGATAATAGGCTCCATGCTAACACTTTAGCATACACTATGTTGAGTGAGAGTAGGCTCCATGCTAACACTTTAGCATACACTATTTTGAGTGATAATAGGCTCCATGCTAACACTTTAGCATACACTATGTTGGGTGATAGTGTATGGATGAGTTAGCATGGAGCCTACTATGTTGAGTGAGAGTAGGCTCCATGCTAACACTTTCGCATAGTTTGCTAGTTAGTGCCAAACTCTGAACTTGGCAAGGCTGGTTTCTTCTACTATGCACCTTCTAAATGAAACAGGAAATGAAACTGGAAAGCACTTTGAATTCCCCTTCGGTGATTTTGAAGCAATATATCTCAACATTTTCTATGATGTTTGTGAAATGCTGTTGATAATGTATTTCTCTGTATGCTCCTGGAATGTGTGACCTCATTGTATTGTGTATAATCTAGTTTTTTGTTCTCAGTTCTGTCGCAAAAAAGAGATGTTGATCTCTACGAGGCTACCTGATGAAATAAAAATGTGCATCACTTCTTCACTCACACGCATATACATGTAACCCATAAAAGCTCAAACGCACGTCATCCATGCGTGAACACGTGCAAACACACACAGGTCACGGAGGAGACAAGGCTGATCATGCGTGAATGCAGAGCACACACACACACACACACACACACACACACAGGGTCGTCCATGCGTGCAGGGCAGGGGAGGAAGCCCCCCTCAGCTGGAGGGTATCAGGGCTTTCTCATGGCCGAGACATGGCTGGAAGGAAGGTCAGTCAGAGAAAGTGTGTGTGCGTGTGTGTGTGTGTGTGTGTGTGTGTGACACAGAGAGAAACTCGACAAAAGAGCAAGAACAAGCAAGAAAGAGGACAGTATGGGAAAGGGAAAAAGAGAGGAATTCCATCTTTTCAGTCGTGGAACTGTTTTACATTATTCTAGATGTTCGTGATTATGCGCTATTGTGCAACACATGTTTTCAAGCCAAACCATTTTTCATTTCAATATGGTTGGAACAACATACATACACTGTAGGATATATTGTATCCTGCTTTGGCAATATTATTGAACTGATGAAGAGGCCAAGAGAAACAGGAAGGAAAGGGAGGAATGGAGCAAAAGGCAACAGAAAAAGAAGGAGCAAGACATCCAGAGGGAAAGAGAGAATAAATGGAGATGGGGTGGGGGGGTGTAGGGCTGGGGGGGTGGGTGTAGTTGTGGCCTGGGGGGCATGCTAAGTACCCCCCCTACAGCGTTTAGACTGGCCTGAGGGCTGGAGAGTACCGTGTGTGTGTGTGTGAGAGAGAGAGAGAGAGAGAGAGCGAGAGAGAGACAGTGTATATTTATATGTTTATCTATGCATGAATGTGCTGGAAAGTGTGTCTTTGCACTGCTGTGTGTGTGTGTGTGTGTGTGTGTGTGTGTGTGTGTGTGTGTGTGTGTGTGTAAATCCTCCAGAGTGTCTTGGCTTGACCTCCTCACCTCGGCCGGCATTTTCACCTCCCTTCTGTCTCTGGTCGCCTCCTCCCTCCCTACTGTGTGTGTGTGTGTGTATCCTTAACCAATCAGACACATCGAATCATCCTTTGACCCCACCCCCCCCACCAACCTAACCCAATCAATAACCCCCCCCTCACCCGTGGCATGCAAATGACCCTCGCATAAAATTAAAACATATGCCCTAACCACAATAGGCTAACCTTTACCCTCCCCCTTTCTCAAGACATGTGCCAAGACAATCACACACACACACACACACACACACACACACACACACACACACACACACACATATAGGCTGCACAAACAAAAGCAAAGACAACATCGACTCGTGCCCAGATGGACTCCAGTCGGTTGACCTCACAACAGAGAAGCAAACAGATAAACACACATAGAGACGAGTGCACTTGACCCCCCCCCCCCCCAACACACACACACACACACACACAAATCAAATAAAGGAAAACATACATAAACTTGTTCCTAACTCAAACTTGAAGCTTGAATATAACTTGGCCAGACGCTCTCCTCATATAACTTCCATCATTTTAATAATACCTAAATATGATTTATAACACTGCATTTATATCAGCCTACAAAGGTGTGACCCCCAGTCAAACAACCACTATGAAAAACAAAAATCTATTATATTTTCAGAAAATGTATGCCTTTCTCCCCCTATAAAGACCCCATAATCATATAACGTACATGAGTTTGATACTAGTTATTATGATGTATAGTATTCATTAACATTATAAAGATTTAAATCAGCCTAAAAAGGTGGTAAACTGTATTCTGCAATTAAAAAGTTGGGTAAACTGGATTTAGGCTCTCTGTTTCTGTCGTGTCTTTGAGGCTCATTAATATTAACGACCCCTCTGTTCTGACTGGCTAACCATTTCAAGAGTGAAACGTGAGACTCCGCGGCCCGGCAGCTACAGGTAGGGAAAACTCTCCGGTAATAAACAATGACAACCGCTCAACCGCTTTGAAAAAAACACTTTGTTAGTTTATTATTTCTTACAAAAATGATAATGAGCGAACCTTTGTGACGCCACAAAGTTACGGAAGTCCAAACGGCTCGTTTAGAGGCTCGCTTTTCTGATATGGATTGTGTGGATTTAGTTGGCGACCGTGCGTTTTGTTTAGATAGACCATCCAACTCCAAGGGGAATCCTGTTTTACACCATATGGGACCTTTAAGTAGCTAGGCGATTAGCATTGTCCAAAGTTTACAGATAGAACTTTTAGTAACCCATTATAACTTCTGAAAACAAAATCTCAACCGTCATCATTGGTGAAGTCCATTATGAACCAACAGAACAAAATACTTTAAACTGTGTGGCTAACTTCACTCACAAAACAATAGTTACACTTTAACTCTTGCTGTAAGAGAGATCCTCTGCCATTGAAAATTCATTCTTTTTGTCAGATTTTATGTCTGTTTTACCAATCCCCTAAACAAGCCTGGCAGGTTTAGATGTGTGTCACTAAAATTATCTAACCATCCAGACCTTAGAGCTCATTTTCTTTTCTATTTTCTTTCACTTTTAGGCTAACGCTAGTCGCCTACGATTAGCCTACTTAACATACTCATACTCATACAGGGATGATTTTGGTACCAAGGGCCTTTCTCAATCTGCGTTCTTGTCTGTACTTGTGTTCTTGTCTCCTTGTGAAACGTCATCAGTCGCAGCCCAAGTACTGTCCCAATACACAAGTTCGCATTTCGCCAAGAACGGTTAAAATTCCCGGAAGTGTTCTTGACACGCCCATTTTACCCAGGATGCATCGGCCGGTAACTTGTATGAACTCGTCGACACAAATATCCCAGCATTCATTTCGGCATTCAAGCGAGGAGCGGGAAGCAGCAGAGAGGCCGACAATTTCCGTATGCTATTTCATCACTAAATTCACTTCTGGGAATTTTTGAGGCAAGAAATCAACTGTGTAGATGGCAGTTTTACGACAGGCTAGAGTCTGCTGGGGTGGCTGTGGGGGTATTGCGCAATACCCTGGGGGTATTGCGCAATACCAGCAAGAACACATCGTCTCAAACTGTCAACAGCGTTCTTTGTGCTTGTGACCTTGCGAGTTCATTCTTCCAAGAACGACTAGCAAGAACGTTCTCCGCAAGAACACAAGTCCGTTCTTTGCATTCTGGGGTTTGAGAAACGGCCCAATTCTCTTGTCAGATACTGGGTAAGGTGACCAATGGGCCATAACAACTGGTATCCTTATTGATCCTCATTACCAAACTGATTACTAGTTGATATGTCTTTCCAATGCCAAGTATATGGTTATTTGATTTTTAAGTGTATCCTGGGGTTCAATGGAGAGTTTTAGTCTCCCATGATGGTCTAAATGTTTCAGAGGCCTTTCCACCCTGACAAGAATACAATTATGTGGGAAACACTGAATCTGGCCTGTCTATTTGTATATAATGTAATATAGCAAATGGATGGGGAAAACAGAAAGAGTGAGGGGGGGGGGATGAAGTAGAGAAAAAAGAGGGCAACAACTGGAGTCACTACAGTAGATGCCGGGGGGGGGCAAAGAGTTAATTAACTCTGTTGTTGACCCCTATACACACACAAACACACACTCACACACAGTGCAGCCATAGTCTTCCGGTTATTGAACGGACACACACACACACACACACACACACACACACACACACAACAGCTGTAGAGCAGACTTGTGTGACTCAGTGGAAACCAGTGGTTGGAGGGTCGAACAAGTCAAATAGGTCGAGAAACACTCATTAGTTACCAGGCTGTTAAGGGGAGTACTAGTGAATAAACGTGTGTGTGTGTGTGTGTGTGTGTGTGAAGTAGGTGGATGACATTTGGGATTCCGAATCATGGTCATTATTCTCAGTTTGATGTATGCAGGTAGAGTACACACACCCCCACACACCCACACACACACACATGTGAATGTCTACAGTGTTTTTTTTCCTTAATAGCGGAGAATTCCATCCCATTCTCACGTCAGTAGAGTAGGCATGTGTGTGTGTGTGCGTGTGTGTCCAGTGCTGCTCCATGCTAAACAGATACAGTATGTGGGCTGCTATCAATAAGGCTTTGTGTCCTTGATGGAGAGTTGTGGACGGAGCCAAAGAACATGGGAGGAAGAGACAGCGGCCATTGTGCGAAAAATGTCCAGAGCAGTCCAGATCAAACACTGCTGGAAACCTCACAGGGCAACAGAGCAGCTGGGGTTCCTCATGTGCTTTTCACCCCGTCACCTCCGGATCAAGACTTCATTGTCTCTATTATTTTTTTTTATTATCTGTCACACGTGTGGTTTCCGTTAGAAGAAAATTCAGTCCAAATACGGAATCTAGAAAAGGCTTCCGTACAAATAAGTAAAACTGCAGGATAAAACCTTTTCAAATAGAAGGTCATTTCATCTACAATCAGCCTCCAATTTTGACCGGATAAATGATGAAGCTCAACAACGGAATTATAATCGTTAAAAGAAAAATAGGACGGTATTAAATATGTCTCAATTCATATGGGGGTTAGCTGAGATCTAAAGAAAGGGATTGGAGGCATTTTCACATAAGGGATAACAATTATCCACGCATACACACACACACACACCAACCCAGCAGACATTTCGACGCGGATCAGAGGTCTAATCCACGTTGGTCCTGGAGGTGGACTCGATGTCTAGTGGAGGGGCTGATATGTTTCCGGGTTTCTGTCTTTGTGTTTATGTGCAAGGTAGAAAAGAAAATGTGTTTATTTTTGTTTATAAATTCAACAGTCATCCCTTTTAAAAAACCACAACTAAAACTGAAACTGAATAAAAGCAAAACGAGAACTTAACATTTGTGCAGAATAGAAACTAAAACTAACAAACCCACACGGAAAACTGCATAACTATAAAAACGAATGAAAACTCCAAAACGATAACAACCCTGACACACACACACACATACACACACACATGCACGCACGGCTACACATGAAAAGCCCCCCCCTTTCATCGGTGTCAGGTAGCTCGCTAATTGAGCTGTTTAAAAATTTAGAGCGACAGAGCGAGAGGAGGGAGAGATGAAGGGAGAGAAGGAGGGGAGGACGAGGAGGAG
This sequence comes from Centroberyx affinis, assembly GCF_046629955.1. NCBI lineage: Eukaryota > Metazoa > Chordata > Actinopteri > Beryciformes > Berycidae > Centroberyx > Centroberyx affinis. Next base: position 15,186 of record NW_027282814.1, read on the forward strand.
GCGAAGGTGGAGGGGTTACGCGTTCACATTCGCAGGGGCAAAAAGCACGGGATGAATGGAGAGCGAGGGAGAGACGAGGCAAATTCCACTCTCATGGCGGTTCCACTGGCTGAGAGAGAGAAGACAAAGAGTTGATCGGGTGATAGAGTGTGTGTGTGTGTGTGAGAGAGAGAGAGAGAGAGAGAGAGACATAGAAAATGTTAGCAGCTCACCAGCCTCTGTTGTTTATTTCGCTCTAATCAAGCGGTCCGCTTCATTAGGAACAAACAAGGAGTTTAGGATGGGTGCCAAACATGTGAATACGTGTGTGTGTGTGTGTGTGTGTGTGTGTGTGTTGGACCCCACCATCACCAAATAACCAAAGAACCAAAAATGTCGTGAATCAACTCCAGATGCTAATCATCCTGTTTGCATGTTGTGTCCACATAAAATGTAATTACAAGGAGAAGTGCCGCCTTTTCCTTCTTCAAACCAGTGGTTCTCAACGTGGGGTCCGGGGACCACCTGGGGTCCTCCAGAGGGTTCCAGAGGGTCCAGAGCAAATTGACGAATTGTTAAACTTCACCATTATTTCATTTAGAAGAAGTTAACACAATTAGATAATGTAGACCGTTTTAATCATATTTCCACTGTTATCTCTCTAGCTACAATACAGATAGTCATGGGATTCTGGACAAAATCATATCTGACAATAAAAATATTCCCAGATTTGAGACAAAATCTCATCAAATGGGGGTCCGTGGCTCTAATGTGAACTAAATGAGGGGTCCTTGATATGAAAAAGGTTGAGAATCAGTTTCAAAGGACTGTTCTTCTGTTCTCTGAAAGTTACGACAAACCTAATTTTCCAAAGTCTTCAGGATGAACTTCCCCTGAATGTTACAGCCAAACAAACCTGACGCTGTGGACCAAAATATCATCCAGATAATGCTGGTCAGATGAATACCGTGACATTTTTGAAAGACAGACGCTCAGGGCCAGAATGCTTTGTCGGTGAATGAGACAGTTAGGTTTTTGGAAGGGAGGGGAAAGGAAAGAAGAGTCAACTATTGGGAGTATTACATGGCAGACACACAAAAAAAAACAAAAAAACGTTTCATGCCACCAGGTGCCGGGTCCACGCAAAGAGGTACCGGAATGCAGGTAGTCCAAAACCACGAGGTGCCAAACATCATTGACAAAAATAATATTTACACATTTTGAATCCAAAACCATTGGAATGTGTTTTTCTTTTACATCGGTCAAGGTTAGGGCACCCAGGTCACCGACTTCAGACCTATATATGGAAATGGCGATCACACCGAATTAACAAAATTACAATCTCTCCAAAACACACACACACACACACACACACACATACCAGCAAGCAAACACACACCCCCAGCAAAAAAAAAAAAAAAAAAAAACGGTGCTAACTAGCGTGCAGCAGCAGCAGCAGCAACCGCCGCGGGCCGCTGACCTCCAGGCTGTTGGGGGTCAGGTCAAGAGGCTAAGCCCAGGACAGGGCACCCTGGGTGGGGCTGACGGAGCGGGCAGCTGGCCTCTCTGCTGGAGGCTGGAGGCTGGAGGGAAGGAGTCCGTCCATCCATCCATCCATCCATCCATCCATCCATCCATCCATCCATCCATCCACCTCCCGGACCCGGCTGGGGAGAATCGCACCGAGCACAGAGAGAGCCAGCCAAGGAACATATGAGGCACACACACACACACACACACACACACACACACAGATGTGCAGCCAGCCCAACTTGATCAACCCATTTCCTGTAATGCAAGAACTCTCAGGCCGCTTCCAGTAACAGAATGTTCTCTACAGAGGAGAAAACACAGTCAGCTAATGTGTGTGTTTTGTGTGTGTGTGTGTGTCTGTGTGTGTGTGTGTGTGACCATCATTGGCTTCAGGGCCAAGACATTTAAAGCCTGACCAAGATCTGACCCTCTGTAAAGACATACAGTACAGCACACACACACTTTGTCTCTGTCTCTCTCTCTCTCTCTGTCTCTCTCTGTCTCTCTCTGTCTCTCTCTCTCTCTCTCTCTCTCTCTCTCTCTCTCTCTCTCTCTCTCTCTCTCTCTCTCTCTCTCTCTCTCTCTCTCTCTCTCTCTCTCTCTCTCTCTCTCTCTCTCTCTCTCTCTCTCTCTCTCTCTCTCTCGCTCTCTCTCACACACACACACACACACACGCCTGAGGTGTGTTTTTAATTCTCTCATGCTAAAGCTGCCCACCCACACACACAGAGCCAGGAGAAAAAAAATGGGGAAATAAGGACAGACAGACAGACAGACAGACAGGCAGAGAAAGTGATAGAATGGAGAGGGAGAGAAAAGAGAGAAAGCGTCGGAGGAGAAAGCAAGAGAAAGAGAGAGAGAGATGGGAGTGACAGAGAGAGAGATAGACAGAGCATGCTTGGATGGGAGCAGCTGTTGGAGACAGTGAGAAAAGAGAGAGGCTCGTTGTATGGAGGTAAACAAGGGACACACCGGTAATTGAGCAGCCGTTGCCATGGCTACATCGATGCTGAATATCCGCTCATACCCCCCCCCCCCCCAGACACACACACACACACACACACACACACCGGGTTCAATCATGCACACCGACAGAAGGCAGACACACATCAAAACGAGAATCAATGGTAAAGAGACTTACAACTAAAAACAGCAATTCATTCATTCATTCAATTCGATTTTTTTTTTAAATTATCCTTCTTTTAATTGGGTAGATTCACTGAGATCCATATTTCTTTTTCAAGAGAGACCTGAAAGTAAAAAAATGACAAAATCTATGAGACAGTGCACTTAAAACTGACAGCAATCACAAATATTCCTAGAAATTGAGAGGCCTTTTTTTTTATATATTCATAAGGCACTTTGTGGCAGAAACCAGCCTTGCAAAGAGTTTGTGTATGGGGCATTTAAAACCCGATTTAAATATTCAGTAATCGGAACGGTTGAATCGGACCTTTACCTCGTTTCCTCCACTTTAGATGATTTGTGCGTTCTGCGGTAAGCCGAGTAACACGCTGTAACCCCCCTGAATAATTCAAAGGATTCTAATGAATGCTACTTGAATTCTAATAAATAGGTCTGGGGGCTTTTAAACTGGACTTCTTGAAGGGGGGGGGCGTAATTCAGCTGGAGTCTGTCTGGTAGAGCAGTGATTCTCAACCTTTTTCATATCAAGGACCCCTAATGTAGTCCACATTAGGGCCATGGAACGGACCCCCATTTGATGCGATTTTGTCCCTCGGACCCAAATATGAGACTATTTTTATTGTTAGATATGATTTTGTCCAGAACTCCAAGACTATCTGTATTGTAGGTAGAGAGATAACAGAGAAATTATGATCAAAACAGTCAGTCTCCTACATTCTATATTGTTCTTGTAAATGAAATAATGAAGTTTTAACGATGCATCAATTTGGCTGGGGACCCCCTGGGATGCCCTCAAGGACCCCTGGTGGTCCCCGGACCCCACGTTGAGAACCACTGTGTTAGAGGAGAGAGAGAGAGAAGGGGGGGGGGACTTATCGAATGAAGTGAATCATTATGAATGTTTATTATATTAGTGCTGATAACACTGATCGTTATTGATTTTTGATTTTTTCAACTCGATCGATTCCCTCCTGTCATGTCAGTAAAGCACATTTGAACTGAATTGAATTGACAGAATAGGCTAACCCAATCAAACCACTAGAAGCCTCTAGAAAAAAACGCATGATGACAACATGTTTTATCACATGTAATCATGTCATCACATGCAGGGTTGGGGAGTAACGGAATTCATGTAGTATTTAAAATACAAAATATGAGTAACTGTATTCCGTTACAGTTACAGTTTAAATTGGTGGTATTCTGAATACAGGTACTGTCTTTAAAAATAGATTACTTGAAGGGATTACTTTATTTGTTTCTTTTGTTTTATTTGCTCTAAAATTCATATGAGGCACGCATTTCCCATAAACAGATTTAAAAAATTCGCAACAATTTGTGCGCGCACGGTGCACCTGACACACACCACAAGACAATGGCAATGTGGGAGGAGACACAGCCAGGACACTCTCAGGAATGCGTTTTTGACATGAAAATATAAAGAACATTTTACTTCGATTACCTTCGATTAATAAGTAAATAAATCTGATTGGCAGTTTCATACATAATAATGTCAACGCGAAAAGAGACACTGACAGCAGGACAGACGAGACAGAGCAGCACCGTGCAACAGAGAGTTATTCAGACCATCTGAATAGCGAGAAATATACACAAATCTATTATATTGTAATTTATTCCCATGCATGCTGCTCAGAGTAATCTCAGTCAGCGGCTCTTCTGCGTCTCTCCCTCTCCTCTCAGGCAGGAGTGAGAGTGAGTTGCTATGGTTACGGGGACGCTCTGTGTCTGTCGCTCTGAAACTTTCTCGCGATTCCCAATAATGGGTTTTTTAGGTTAGTATGCCTATGCAAAAATCATGAATGTAAGCACCTCAATGCTGAAATCTAGTAATATAACATAATTTTACATTTTTGGTTAACATTATACAGGGTTGCTGTTTCTTGACTTAACCCAAGAGGTTAGGTGGTGTAGAAATGCAGGAAATTTGTTTTAAATTACTATTACTATGCGGTTAGCTGATGCTGTGGCAATTAAAGAAAGGGTAAAGGAAAACTGAAGACTGCCATTTTTCTTTAGACAGTATCAGTTGCAGGACAAAACATAACCACATTTGTGTTTACATACTTGCATAACTTTTCCTCTGAAGACAGTAATAAGGTCATTCCTTAGCAAGTGTTAACTACATTCAGAGGGACCCAGACAAATGGGCTCAGCAAGACAATTTTGAAGTATTCCAAAAGTAATCCAAAGTATTTAGAACACGTTACTTAACTTGAGTAATCTAATGGAATACGTTACAAATTCCATTTTAGGGCATGTATTCAGTAATCTGTAGTGGAATACGTTTTAAAAGTAACCCTCCCAACACTGATCACATGTTATATAACACGTGGAGCCACACATCTCACACGTGCAAAACACATGTGTTCCACGTATTGCCCTTGTGCTGTGATGTGTTTCACATGGGGTTTTTTCCACATGTGAAATCCATGTGGTTTTTCTGGCAATGGAACAGACAGCTTGCATTAATGTTGGACTGGAAGCATTTCTACACCGCGCTCTTGTCCTGAGGTGAACTGGATCAGACATTGTTATCTGGTCATATTACAACATGCTGTACATCGTGTTGTAACTCTGATTCACTAGCTACAAAAAAGGAGATTTGGTGGAGGGGTGGATGAAAAAAAGAGAGAGGAGAAGGAAACGGGACAAACATGGCTGATGAGGAGGAGAAAAACGAGGTTAAAAAAAGAGGAAAAGGCACTTGCCACTGTAGGGTGAGAGGGAAATATACGGGGGGGGGGGGGGGGGGGGGGGGGCACACAGCAGACTAGACACATTATTATTTACACACTCACTTGACAGCAGGACATGTCAGCAGTGTGTGTGTGTGTGTGTGTGTGTGTGTGTGCCAGCCTACACACACTACTTCCCTGATTGTCAAGTCAAATAAAGGTTGTCGCGCGCCAAGCCTATTGTCCTTAAACTGACACCACCACACCACCCCACACACACACACACACACACAACACACACACACACACACACACACACACACACACACACACACACACACACACACACACACACACACACACACACACTCAAAATCCCCACGTCTTTGTCTCCAGCAACAGGAGGTGTGGTCGTTTGCTACAGTTAATGACTTGGCGGGGGCCACAAGGGCCAAGCGGAGGCACGGGTCATTCATTCATTTAGCCCCCTAAGCCTCCTTAGACACCCCCCCCCCCCCACACACACACACACACACATACACTATCTAAAACCATAACCTGCCAATGCTGCAGAAGTTTTATTGTATTTACATATTAAACACATTTTAACTATACATTTCAAAACCTGTGATGTCAATAGGCATCTATAAAGTTTCTTCACTTTCTGAAACATACACACACACACACACACACACACACACACTCTTTTGCTAAAACTTTCTTCGTGGCCACAAACACACACCCATCCCTCCCACATACACAGTGCTGGCGTCTGGAGACACAATGGCGTGTGGTAGCAGCTGGTCAGCAGTAGCCATAGGAGTCACACACACACACACACACACACACACACACACACATACATACAACATCTACAAGCCCCTGCATGTCTAATGACGTGCCAAGACGACATAAGAACAAGGAAGACAACTTGACTGGCCATCTGTGGCATGGAGGCCATGTGGAACATCTGCCCCAATCAATAACACACACACACACACACACACACACACACACACACACAGACACACATTTACATATGAAGGCATGCATGAGCGAACAGACATAAACCCACACAGGCATGTACACACGCAAAAGCTCATAGACACATGTTGAAAAATGATCATTGA